>NC_029792.2:14763520-14777785 GCF_000816755.2 Arachis ipaensis
TAATTTCCTTTTAAAAATTTTTTTAATGAGTTCAAAATCTTGGTCCCTGAGCTTCCAATAGATTATACAGATCTGTGTTGTGTTGTGGTTTGTGTTTTGGTACTGTGTGTCAGTTGGGATCTTAGTTTAAGATGAATAGATAGATTTTGATTTTACTGCCCTTCAAAAAATTTTGAACTTGTGTGGTGGTGGTATTCACGTGTATGATTCGGTCTCCCATGCATTTCATTTATTTCATAATAATGTTTTTGTATTTATAATCATAATGTTCCATATTCATATTTATATATGTGTATGTTTTAGTAATTGTATGAGTCTAGTTAAGAGTTATATGGGGTGCCTTGATACTTTATAGTATTACAAATTTTTTTTTTTTTTTGTGAGTCNTTATAAAATATACATATTAAACATATATTTTACAAACAATGACAAACACAAACAAATTAACTCATTTGTTTTTTCTATTGGATTAGATATGACATGGTTTATATTTTTAAATATTTATATTGAAAAAAAGGTGAGCATTGAATGATATAAATCAAGTTAATGGATCTCTTATCTTATAAACTCCTCACTCTTCTCTATTTTTTTTGATATGAGACTAACTTCAACACTACTCACACTTGCAACACTAACTAACAGTAAATATAGTGAATTTAGTTTATAATGTATATTTTTTTTAGTTAGTCATAAATAAAGCTTACTCAAAAGCGAGCTCTAGGTGCGTTTCAAACCAACCCTAAGGAGGGATAAATTGAGCTAAGCCATGTAACCTATTTATTGATGGAATTGACTATGTAATAGACATGGGGCGACGAAAATAATGTGAAAATGATGGTTTGGTGCATTATTGACTATTGTTATTATATGCTTCGATAATAAGAAATGAACCTTTAATTTATATCTGTGGAAATGGAATGAATATATATCACCAAAGGCCAAGGTGCTTCCCTACATTGTCTTTTTATCTTTTACATGGTTTGATGTAATAATTATTTATCGAACAATTTTATACCACCAACAAAATTTATTATTTTTTATTATTATTTGACCTAATAATATTTTATATTAAATTTTAAATCTTAAATTTTAAATTTTAATAATATAAAAATAAAATATTAATGCAAAATATTAACTAATATTAATAAAAAATATTCATCATCTAATGTTTTTCTATTTACTTATTTTACAAAAATAGCTAAGTTATGTTCTAGAGTTATTTCAATATTTATTTGAGATGTAATTTTTTGTTTTTTTATAGTATTTTTTATCAATGACTAATTTATCGCAGATTCGAATTTTATTTAAGAATTTGCTATTAGTCAATAAATTACTATATGTATAAGAAAGAATTCGAATTTTCAACACTTATTTAAATAGATTAATAAACTAACTATTAGATTAATTCAAATTAGTTATTTTGAGTGTAATTTTAGCTAGAAAGATAATAATGATACATAATATAAAGTGCTATTAATATGAAGTTCATACCGAAAAAGAAAAGAAAAGAAAAAAAAAAACAAAAAAGTTGTATATCAATAAAACAAGTAAAAGTTATTGAAAATGAACAGTGGTTAATTAGTGCAATAAGATTATTGCTATTATTTGAGAATAAATAAGACATTAAATATGTTGAAAACATGGCCTTATTATTATTATTATATCTAGTCACATATCTTTGTACCCATTAAAGGGGGGCTAGGAGCCATTTTCTTAGGTAAAATGACACATACAGTAGTTCGATCCAAAAATTAATTGTTTCCCCCGCCCAAATCTGCAGGAACAACAGAACATTTCCCATTGCTATGGTGACATACATTGTACAGAATAAATAAAACAAGGCCACTTTAATGTTCTTTAACTATAAACATAGCAATAAATAATTATAAAAAATAAGTTCCTCACACTGTTGAAGTACCAGGATCCAACACAATTTGCCCTAATTCCATAACATTTGTTTTTTCTTTTTTTTTTAATTATGGGTATTTTTTTATATTAGATGTTCTAATAATAATGTTCAAATATCAAATATTTTACAAAGATTATGAATATGTATAAAAAATTAATTTTTTGTTAGTTAATATATACCATTTTTTTCTCACTCAAAACTAAAGTTCAAGATTATTATTTAAAAAAAAAAAAAAGAATTGTTATACTTCAGTTCTCATCATGTGTTTCCGATTCCAAAACTTTGCCAAACTGCATGGAAATCTAAAAACAATTACTTAGTAATTAAAATATTCTGTTGCGTCAGATGTGAGTTAAGAATATAATTTTCTCTTTCATCAGGTTCCCCCAGAAATATTTTTAACAAACCCAACTTTTCTATATGCCAATTGCCAACTTTAGCACAATAATGGAAAATCAAAAAGTGAAATAAAGCATGCACATAATAATAGCATTAGCAATTAGCCAATTTAGCATGGCATCATGATCAATAAGGTAGTAGTTGGTGGTGGTTCCATTCAGTTCTTGTTGGTACTCAGCTTCATTCCTTGTCCTTTTCCTATGACCCTTACCCTTTCTTTTTCTTTCTTTCTCTCTCTCCCTTATTCTTCAAATAATGCTTCATGCCTTCATGGAATTGACTTATAGTCCTCCATAATTCCATATGGCACAAATTAAAATAATAAAAACATTTTAATTAACTTTAAAAAATATTTATATTTATACAAAATTATGTGATAATTAATTTTTACATGTGCATAGCATTTTTGAATAACAATAATATTGTAGTGCACATCATTTTCCATGTATATGTTAAGAAGAATAAAGATCAAAGGTTCTCTTTTTTGTGTCACAATCTTCCTCTATCTGGATGTTCGGATCTTGCCCTTTGGTCTATCTAGCTAGTGTCGGCAAAAGTTTTAATGGGATAAAATAATTAAGATTATAAATCATATTCCATTAGCTAGGCCTATGAATTGCACAATCAAAGTACGTATATATGTGTTACATTTTATTTATTGCGTGGCAACTATTGTTCAAGAAATTCTTGTATGTACAGAAAATAAGACACTGATATTGATTACACGCCATATTAGTTTCGCAATAGTTAGGAAGATACAATTCTACGAAATTTAATGAGTAATTCAAGCAAGGCTTATAGTATAACTATAATTTGTATTTTATCCTTGTAACATTTTGTTATGCACGTTTTAGCTCTTATGCTTTCGAAATAGGCCAATCAATCTTCTAGAGAATGATTCGAGTTTTAACAAAAATATTAAGAAGCTAATTAATACTTTTTTCTTATATTTATTTTGCTTGAGTCGACACTAATTGACTTCTTTTTTTCTTCCACTAATTAACAATTTTTTTCCTAATTTCTTATCCGTTACTTTTAATAATAAAAATGAAAGATGTAATATTATATATATATATATAATATTACTAGCAAGAAAGTGTTGTAGTGTATCTATTTTTAACTGAAAAATAATGTAGTAATAAGCTAGTAGCAACATGAGTAATTTGCTTTGCTAGATTGTTAATTAAGCAATGCTGATCTGTTCTTGTTGCTTAAGTTTATGAAATATATAGAGACTAGAGAGGTTTAATTCTCAAAACAATACTACCAAATTACCAATATCTTTAGTTAGGTGTAAGGAATAATAACTGCAAGGCTATGGTTTGGTAAGTATATTGAGTATACCTTTGCTCATCCACCTAATAAAACTTTCCATATTGACATTGTAATTTATCATTTGGATCCATAATATACAATGGCCTTAGGCTAAAAATTTTCCATATATAGCATTAATTATTTTCTTCATTTCTTGTTTGTGACTTGTTGACTTTATTATATAAAAAAAAAGTTGGTTTAGCCTAACTACTTATTTAAACCTACCCAATGTAGAGTGAGACAAAAGTGAGTTAGGCTAATTAAATATGGTAACAAAGTACATAAATTTGGTTGCACTATTGCAGGCCTGGGAACAGGTGTAGCAGATTAGTGGATGCTCCAAATGTCATGTATGAGAATTAGTCTGTGGTTTAGTGTCTGGTTTTTTGTTCGCTTCTTTTTGGCCTTCAAAACTTTTGGGGAAAAAAAGTTTAAGTAAAATTAAATTGATCTAAAAACGTATAGGTAGCAATAATCAAAGCGGGGATGTAGCTCAGATGGTAGAGCGCTCGCTTAGCATGCGTGAGGTACGGGGATCGATACCCCGCATCTCCATTTCTATTTTCTAATTCTAATGGTGTTATTGTTTTTTCACCTTCCTCTTTGTTACTTACTTAGTCACCTTTAGACAGTTGAGTAGTCTCAGTCATGAGTGACAAGTCTACAATTCTACAAATGGTGATTACAAATTTAATGTGCCAAACGAAACAAACATTTAATTAATGCCACTCACTTCTTTGGGGTGAAATTTGCGTCTACAACAGATACTATCATTGTTGCTTCATGAATCCTATAATTAACCTGTTTATTCGGCTCTTATCATTCATAATATTAATAAGGCTGTTGAATGTTCATTTTCCTTTTGACTCTGGTGGGAGTGGCTATGCTACTATGCAAGTCCATTATTTATGCCACACCCTCTTCCTTTTTTCACCATTACATGATATTAGACACATAAAATTAATGTCTTATTAATATACAAGTATTATTGTTTTGATAATAATCTTCCATGCATGCACTCTGCTTCTTGTAACATTTTTTAAATCAATTTACTCGAATATAATGTAATAATATAAAAATTACGGTTTAGTAAGCAAATGTCATGAGTCTCACCTAACAATAACTATTTTCAACAACCTCTTGATTCAGACATGAATGTATGTTGAATATAAATTTGCTTCTTGTTCTTCTGAAAATTGGAGATTGGTCATGGCTTCATATACATTATACAATATATTATTATCTTCTAAATTGTTTTATTGAGATTACTCTCCCATCAGAGCAAAGTAATATGAACAGCAGCAACATTTTCAGAAGATATAAAGTAGTGCATCTTATATACACTACAATTTTATCTTTATTCCCTTCCTTCTGTGTATATTTTTATATTTTACATCATTAGAATAAGCTTGCTGATATAGTAACATTAGATTGAAGTATGAGAGTTATAATAACAAGTTTGTTAAATGTCAAAATGTAAGTATCAATTTTGCATAAAAAGTTGTTACTACTAGGATTGTAAACAAACTCTAGTAGCATTGAAACTTTGGTTTTAGGCCACATCAGCAATGGTACCCCTTTTGGTCTTTGGGATTTGTATCTCTAAGAAAACGTCATTGTATAAGTGAGCTTCAATGTTCTTGAAATCAGCATCATCTGGAATCTCAAGCCTTCTTACAAATCCATGATCCCACCAATGGCCACACCTCCAGTCATGTGATGATGATGATGATGACGACTTTGATGATGATTCTCTTTGCTTCCATGGTCCACTAATCTCCACAACTTTTCCATTATCAACATGCACTTGAATGTTGTTACTTTTCCCTGCTCCTGTTTTTCAGAAATCACTTGTGTCACAGAAATTCTTAATAAAGTAGTAATAACTAAACTAGGCCTTATCATTCATAAACCATTGTTCTTGTTCTTGTAAATTATTAATCTCCCCTGATATTAGACAATATTGTGTAACACATCTCTATTTGTGAAAGTATATGCTAATCTCCTCTAAGATTAAGTGATATGATGAAATTTAACTTAATCTGATTTTACATAATATGTTGAAACTCGGTATTCACCCTCTAAGTTCAATTCATTTACATGATGGAGCTGTTTCATAAGGTTTTAGGTTCCGTTTCATACTATGTTCCACACATGTTCAATTTGAAAAGTAATCAAACTCTTTAGATCGTCATTGTCATGAATCCGCTCATCCCAAAAGCTTAAGCCAAGCAAGAGCTTTTTTTTTGGTTTGCTTGATTTTTCCATAGGCCTTTTCTTTTCTTTTTTTTATTTGTCTTATGCTATTTTTTCATTTTTAGGATTTATAAAGGATCTAATTCTAGACTTTTCGGACATAGAGTTTTGATACCATGTCATAAAACACTCATCTCGAAAGTTTAAGCTGATAGGAAGAAGCAACATAAATGGTTATATCTCTAACAATCATCAACCGAATTATTTTTAAATTTTAAGTAAACTCAAAGAGGGCATGATTCTTTTGTGTTACCTGGTATTTCAGCCTTTACTATGTATCCATCATCTGTCTCAGACCAATCAACAGAGGTTTGATTGTTGCTCCTAAGATGAGACAACAACACATCTGACTCAAACTCCCAAAGAGGAAATGCATCAGAAGGATCAAAGAATTTCCCAAACAACATAGGACTGAATAATGATCCATCACCAAAAACCTTATGCACTGTTGGATTAGCCTGGCTGAAGAATCTTTTGAAAACCTCTTCTCCCAATGATTTGCACCATTTATGTGGTGTTTGATCTTCTGTTTGAACCTCAATTTGCCTCTTGGAACTAGCCATTGAAAAGAAAAAGAAAAAAAAAAAGAATAATGAGCTATGAGGAAGCTCTTTGATGAAGAGAGAGGTTTTTGTGGCATTTTCTTCTCTTATAGTGTCAATCAAGCTATCTAATTAAAATAATTTAAAAAAAAAGGAACAAATTCCTTTGGCATATTTGGAGGGCTGTAAAGCTAAAAAAGAGAATATTTTTCTTTTTCTTCTTTTTTTTTCTAGATCTTTCTTCCTTTCTAAAGAGAAATTGCAATTTGGTTGTATAGCACCATTGAAGATATGGAAAAAATGGAAAAGGATACTAATCAAGTCAATATCTTTTGACAAAAGATGGATTCTGTAGCAGAATTGGAGAATCCTTAGTTATGAAAAAGTTATGGCTTGATTATTATGTATATTATAGTTAGTTATTTAGTTATTACTACTACAATTATAGTCAAATTTTTTTATACTAGTTATTTATGTACTTACTTGCTGACCAATCAGAACTTAGTATGTGCTTGAATTTGGCGTTGCCTTTGCCAAAATCTCATGATGAAATTGAAAGCAGAATTAGGGTTTTAGGGTCAAAATAGACATTAGTTGGGATTAATTAGGAAAACAACCAAACAAAAAGTTGCAACGTTTGAAAAAGTGGATTGCAATTTTGAATGAGATGAAAAAGCTTAACTAAATTCTAAACACATTTAATTTTTAGTAAAATGTTAAGGATCACTATTGTTAGTGAAAAACATAGAAAGTTATGTAGTGTTCAAAATATAAAGCAAATGCAAGGAAAAGTAAATATTGAATCTTAACATTTGTGTAATTTGAGAAATTCTTGAAAATCAAGATTCCATAATAAACATTATTGTAGCCAACATTTATCACTTAAAATTAAACATTAAAAAATTTAAAATTTAAGTAAAAGAATNNTAGAGCAACAGTAGTCGATTGACGGTGGTGTTAATGAGTAAAATTATGGTGTTGAGAAAAAAAAAGTAAAATAATAATAATTTCAAAAACATTTTGAATGAATGAATTTTTTTAGTATATTGGCTAAAATTGGCTGATTCGTTGTTGATTCTCTAAGAATATTACTGAAACTTTTAGTTTAAATATATCAATATTTTTTAAAAATAATTTTGCTAAATAATTAATAAAGATCTACCTAACAATAAGTCAATAAATATTTTTAAATTATACTTAATTATTATTAATTAATAACTTTAAATCATATTTTAGCAAGAGTTTTTGCCAATCAATGGATTCATTAAGAAGGGCAGGCTTTGATATAATAAGTCCAAGAAATATTTAAGTTTATTTTCTATTGAATATATAGAAATTCTAGTTGAAGATTACTGTTTGCACATACTATTGAGCACCGACAAAAAGTTACTTCTTGTTTTTTTTTTAAGTTTAATTATTTTATTAGTTGTTATAATTTTATTAAATTTATAATTAAATTTATATATTTTTTAATTTTAATTGAATTTATATATTATTTTTAATTTTATAATTAAATTTTTATTATTTTATTTGTGTAAAAAATATTTTTTTTTATTTTTAATATTTTGATAGAAAAAAGATTTAATTACAAAATTAAAAGCTATATCGACGGAAATTGAAAGAGAAACACGAATAGAACTTAATGAAAAGATTATTTGAGAAATTTTGGTGGTGCAAATATCGTAACTCATGATTTATGAATGTTTATTGGGTACGCAGTATTCAACTTCGACCCAAAATTCTACAACTTTTTTCAGCTGATTTATATACCATTGTTTAATTTGTCACATGCCAGCAGGACATGGAAAATCAATGGTTTCCTTTTCAATATTTCAATTCCACAAAATGAAACTATTGAAATATAGTGATTCATTTTTTCACTCTTCTCATGAGAAATTTGACGTTTATTTGAACCATCCTTTGAAACAAAAACAAAGTAATTGTGTAATTGTCATTATTCTTTTCATTGACCCTAAAATCCATTAACTTGATGAAGATTCTTGATGATTTGCCTCACCATAATAGAAAAAGCTGGTGTGAAAGGAATCATGGCAAGCCTAGCCAGTGGTAATGGATGTCCATTATCTTTGATGCATATTATTGTCAATCTAAAAGAGCATATTTCTAATATATAATATAATAACTTTATTTGGTAAGAATGAAGGGCATTGAGCTATTTGAGTGCTAGAGAAGGGAGATAACTGATGAAGCCTTAGGGCATTATTGTTTATTATTTATAACATTTTAGCATTAGGAAGCATCTCATCATATATGGGAAAGGGAATAAGGGATGTTCGGTATCTACTTCATGGACATTAGAATTCCAAGCCAATGGAATTGGAGGTCACTTTGGAGTGTGTTTGATAAGTATTTTATGGTAGGAAGTTTATTGTAAATGTATTGAAATTAAAAATAACATATACAAGTTTTGTTTTTTATTTTTATTCTACTAACTTTTATTTTTTGAGTGGACGAAACCAAGAAAGTTTCTGCAGTGAAACAAAAAAATGAAAAAATAATTAGTATTTTTAGTATTAGAAAAAGAAATATTTATCTTTTTTTTTTGTCATTGTCTAGTGCCTAAAAAAGGCCCAGACCAAACACCCCAAAACCCAACCCGACCCGGTATTGAAATTCTTGTTCCCCACAATTGCTTGCTGCAGCTGCGTTCCATTTTCATGGATGACACTCCCAAAACTCAACACTGCATTGTTGTCTTCTCTATGCAAAGAAGATGCTGCTCTTACACCTCATCGTTACCGAGTCGACTTGCTCTTTGTGTTGTTGCCTGGCTATCCTCCGTCGTCATTGGGACTCCTCACCGTGTTTCCTTCATCACCACTAGCTACAACTCCATCTTGGCCATGGCTTGAAGTTCGTGACTTCTCTCTAAACTGATATACTGGGGTGACTTCAATCTCTGCTACACTTCTTAGAGAGCCCTCTTGATCATTGTCTACCTGATGCTGCCGATAGATACTCCCGTTGACCGTGCCATAGTCATCAGCTCTGATTTGGCTCCGCTGTAAATTTTGGTTGTTGTTCCTTTATCTCCCAACTAGACCTTGGTTTCCACTTTTGCTCTCACCTTTTCTATTAACTTCTGTTTCCAAATTGCTTGCATATATGCGTGTGCTCTGCTCTTTAATCGTTGGACTTACTCTTATTACCTCTCTGTTCAAAATCATCTTGACTGTCTCTGGCGGTTCCAAGCACCATCGAGATCCTAGATTATTTGCTGCAGCCAAATTAGCTATGGAGTGAGCTAAAACATTACCTTCTCTGGGTACCCACGTCATACCACATTTGTCGGAATTCTCCATCAGCAAATTAATATCTTGAAGTATAGGTTGTATTTCACCTATATTACCTTTGGACTTGACGGCTTGTGTCAAAGTAAGTGAATCAGTCTCAATGATTACTCTTTCCATTTGCATGTTTTTTGATATTATCAGAGCATTCATAACTGCCATTGCCTCTGCTGCCAGTGCTGAACTAGCCTTGATCCTTACTGCAGAATCGGTAATCAATTTTTCCCTGTGATCTCTAACTGCTGCTGATATTGCTCCACTTCCAGTGCTCTTGTTATATGCTGCATCAACATTAATCTTGACCCAATTCAATGGTGGTGGTTTCCAGGTAATCCTCCTAGTCCTGTCCCTTTTAATTGTCTGTGGCTCTACTCTTTGCTGCTTTTTCTTATCTATGAAGTCTTGTTCCATTAGTATGGCTCTCATTATAGTAGTCTTTGGATTGATGCTAACATGTTAGTGAACTGCCTGATTCCTTGATTTCCATATTTCCCATATTAGGAAAGCTAGTTTGCTGATGAGCCTATCTTGACTTTCTCTCCTCTCTTCTCTAATTCTTCCTATTTGTTTAAGCATCCATGCGCCGAAACTTGTAACTGTCTGTGGTGTTGGGCTACATTGAACCTGGAATCCAAACCATGCTGCTCTAATCCATGGACACAATAGCATGGCATGCTCTGTTGTCTCTGGTTCCTGCAAACAAATGGGACACATAGGGCTGTTAGTAACTTTTTTCTTATACAAATTAGCATACACTGGCACTATGTTATGGGCAGCTTTCCATAAGAACATCTTGATTTTTTGTGGGACTTGACATCCCCATAATTCTTTCCATAAGTTCTTAATATCGTCACTTGTCGAAGGGCTTCCTACACCAGCCGCTAAAATCTCTTTTCTCGCCACCTTGTACCCTGACCTAATAGAATACCTGCCTTCAAAAGTATGAGGCCAGATAAATCTGTCTTCTCTATCTATAATACTTACTGGGATTTTCATAATTTTTCCTATATCTTCTTGCCTGAAACAGGTAGTGAGCTTACTTAAATCCCATCATTCCCCCTCCTTTAACAAATCTTTTACATATTCAAACTCAGACCTTCTACATTCTTGTATTTTATTCGTTTACAAAATCCAATTGTCCTCCCAAATTCTCACTTTAGTCTCGTCTCCCACTATCCATCTTCCATTCCTTTTCAAAAAATCATTTCCTTGTACCAAGCTTTTCCATGCTCAAGAGGAGTTCCTTGTATTTTTTGCGTCCCAAAAATTACCATTCGGGAAGTACACAGCTTTAAGTACTTTTACCCAGATGGCATTTGGACTCTCTACCATCCTCCATGCTTGTTTAGCTAGGAAAGCTAAATTTTGAATGTATAAGTCCTTGAAACCCAAGCCTCTCTCTTTTTTGCTTAAGCTTATGTTATTCCAACTCTTCCAATAAATTTCCCTATCCTTTCCGTTTGAAGCCCACCAAAATCGAGCCACTCTGTTACTCAATTTTTGACAAAAGCCTTTAGGAAACCTAACAATACTCATAGCATATGATGGGATGGCTTGTATCACTGCTTTAATTAGTACTTCTTTGCCCGCTTGATTTAACAGCTTTTCTTTCCATCCTCCCAATTTCTCCATGACCCTGTCTTCTATCCATGCTAAGGTTCTGTTCTTGGACCTTCCCCATTGAGCTGTAAGCCCCAAGTACTTTCCAGGATTTTCTCAAGAAGCCATATTCAGAATCTCCTCTATATTCACTCTTTTCTGAATAGATATTTGGTTCCCAAAGATTATGCCAAATTTTTCCAAATTTATCCTTTGTCCTGAAGCCTTCATAAAGGAGTTGAGGATTGAAATCAGTTGGTATATTTCATCCTCATTTGCTTCTGAGAAAATGATACAGTCATCCGCAAAAAGGAGATGGGTCAGTGTAGGTGCTGAGTGAGCTATTTTAATGCCTGATATTCTTTTATCTTTCAGAGCCTCCTCCATAAGTATTGTGAAAACCTCGGCTGCAATGATATACAAATATGGAAAAAAGGGATCCCCTTGTCTTAGACCCCTCTGAGGTCGAATCTATCTTGATAAATTTCCATTGATTTTAATTCTGTATGTTACTCGTCACATTCCATAGCCCACTTTACCCACATAACATCAAAACCAAACGCCTTCAGGGTGGCTTCAATAAAATCCCACTCCAACCTATCATACGCTTTATTCATATCCACTTTAATGGCCAAATTCTTTGATCCCCCATTCCCTTTTCTACTCAAACTATGGAACACCTCTTGCACTATGACAATATTATCTTGTATCAACCTCCCACCCACAAAAGCACTTTGAGTTGGGGATACAATCTTGTCCAATATTTTTCTCAGCCTCATCACCATGACTTTTGATATAATTTTGTACACGAAATTACAGCAGCTTATCGGCCTCAACTGATTAAGAGTTTCTGGCTACTTTACCTTCGGGATCAGGACAATAGTAGTTTCACAAATTTGTTCATTTAGTGTTCCTTCCTTAAAAAAGTTCTTTACTACTGCGGTAACTTCCTTTCCTATAATCTCCTAGTGTTTTTAGAAAAACAGGCTGTTAAGTCCATCAGGGCCTCGAGCTTTAAGGCTGCCTAAGCTAAAAGCTGCATCTTTAATCTCCTTATCAGTAATATCTTCAATGAGACTATTATTCATCTCTTGTGTTACTCGTTTTGGAATTTTACCAATGCAATCCTCCATTCTGAGATCTTTAATGGCTTTGAACAAGCTTTCAAAATACTCTTCAGCCATCTTCCTCACCTCATCTTCTTCACTTATCCATTCCCCGTTTGCATTTTTCAATATTTCAATCCTATTTTTGTCCCTCCTTTGAACTGTAGACGCATGAAAAAAAGTTGTATTTTTGTCTCCCATCCTCAGCCACTTGATCCGGACTCTTTGTCCCCAGAATTTTTTTTCCTGCTTCCATAGAAAGGTGGTTCTTCTCTTTAATTCCTTAATTTCTTCTTGTCTTTCCTCTGCCAAATCTGAGCTCATAATCTCTTGTAGTCTTGCTTTCATCCTTTCGATCTCATGATCTGCTCTCTTAAATATCACTTTACTCCACTTTCTTAATTCCCTCTTGCTTCCTTCCATTCTCTTAATTAATTTGTTCCAGTTCTCATCTTCTGATCTGCCTTCCCTACCCCATCCCCTTCTGATAACATTTTCACACTCATCATGATCCTCCCAATATGCCTCATATTTAAATTCTTTTCTAATCTTGACCTTTGGTTCAAACCTCAAAATTAGAGGAGTATAATCCGAGCTAATAGAAGGTATAGTTGTTAACACAGCATTTGGATACATTCTCCTCCATTCCCACGTGGATAGGGCCCTATCAATCCTTTCCCTAGTAATAAATCCATTCCTAGGATTACTAAACCATGTAAATCTCATACCCTTCAACTCAAAATTCATAAGTGCATTAGTATCCACAAAATCTCTAAACACCAAAATCTGATTTCTTGGTTTGGGATGCATGCCTCTTTTCTCTTCTTAATTTAAAATTTCATTGAAATCCCCTATTAACATTCTCAGTTTATTAAGATTTACATTCTCTATGGACTAGTAATAAATCCATTCCTAGGATTACTAAACCATGTAAATCTCATACCCTTCAACTCAAAATTCATAAGTGCATTAGTATCCACAAAATCTCTAAACACCAAAATCTGATTTCTTGGTTTGGGATGCATGCCTCTTTTCTCTTCTTAATTTAAAATTTCATTGAAATCCCCTATTAACATTCTCAGTTTATTAAGATTTACATTCTCTATGGATAATTCTTTCCATAAATCTTTCCTTCTCTTTGGATCTGGATGCTCATAAACAAAATTACACTCCCATTCATCTCCATTCTTATATTTAATAGTAGCTTTAATATAATTAAGACACCATGCATAAACATTACTACTGATATTATCATTCCAAAATAAACATAAATCACCGGACAAACCCCGGGATTCTACACAAAAAGCTTTATCATAATGGATTTTTCTCCTAATTCTATCAACAGTTTTTCACTGGCTTTAGTCTCCATCAAAAAGATAATACTCGGCTTATACTGCTTGCAGAGGTTCTGCACCTCCGCCACTGTCGCAGGCGCCGCTAACCCGCGACAGTTCCAACTTATGCAACTCATGATTGCAAGTGGGGCATGCTAAGGCCCGCCTCCTCAGCCATGTTTTGTATGTTCAGGTACCTTTTCTTCCTTGCAGCTACTTCTGCCTCATATTCTTCATCTTGCATGCTCTCTGCTGTTGCCTTTGGCTTCATGATCTCCCTCTTCCTCTTCAAGCTCAGTTGCATTCCCATACTCTATGCTAATTCTACCTCCCAATTTCCCGCTGTATCCATTAAGTCAGTTCCACCATCAGGCTTAATTCCTTCCCCTTCATCTTCACTTGGCAGTTCCATATAATAAAAATTTCCATTGCCACTGCATTGCATTATTTTTTACATCAATTTCTTGTCCTTCCATTCTGCATCCCTCTTATCTC
>NC_029792.2:14778182-14782854 GCF_000816755.2 Arachis ipaensis
TTTTCATTCTTCTTATTATTTTCTGTTTCTCCCGTGTTTTCTACTAACTCCTTATCTTTAATTGTAGCCCATCTTCCCCATTTCTCCTTCAACAACTGCATTATAGTAGGGCCTATTTTTGCTTTTTGTTTCTGCTGTCTCTGTGTATTCTGGGCTTCTCCTTCCCTTAGATTGTCCTTCACCATGTGTAATCCATCACTGTTTTCTTTTAGTGGGCTTTGCTCAACTTCCATGCAGGTTGTATTTTTTGATTGAATGGGCATGTTGGCCCAATTATTTCCAGCCTCTCTATTTAACTTTTTTTCCTTAGCCTCTTGCAAGTTTGTTTTTAAGTTACCTAACTTCAGAAAATATCTTCCCAATTCTCCTAACTGCTCCAAATATTCTTTCTCTGACACAAATCCTTCCAGTTGCTGATTTTTCGAACCTTCTCCTACTTGCTCCTCTGCTCTATGGCTCTGTGCTACTCCCTCTCCTTGATTTTCGCTTGCACCCTCCTTCCCTCTTCGTTTCCCAATGCTTCCCATTCCTCCAGTGCCATTCTCAGCTGAGAACTGTAGATCCTCACCTTCCTCTTCAACTTGGTTGATTGCACGCGCCTCATCTTTTCCCTCTTTGCTGTCTAAAGTTTCTTCCCCAGTTCTCCATGCCTCCTTGTACATGAGCGGTTTTGCCTTGTTAACTCCAAGGCCAGCTGAATATCTTGGTTTACTTGGATCCCAGCTTGCCATAGCTTGAGGCCTCTGGCAGTCCTTCCTCCCATGTCCCAGTAAGCCACACTTCAAACAGTAGCTATCTTGAATTCTTTCATACTTAAATTCAATCCAAGTATTTGGCAAGTCCTCTCTGGCCAGCCAGAACCCAGTTGGTAGTGGCCTTGTTATATCCAAAGCTACTTTCACCATGAGAAATGATCTCTCCAACATATTGTTGCTTCTTGGATCCTCTGTTTCCATTGTTATTCATATCTTGTCTCCAATGATTCTTGCAGTGTTATTGTTGAGATATGCCTGTGGGAACCCATGTATCTGCATCCATAACTCCATTCTATCATGGTTTACCTCATGTATGGACTCCCTCTGGTTCCACATTTGCAAGTTAACTAGCTGCCCTCTTATGCTCCATAGTCCTCCCTTCAATATTTGAAACCCTTTTCTCTGATCTTTGAAGCTGATAAGGACCTTGTTCCTTCCTACCTCCGAAAAAGCAACACCTTGTGGATTTTCCCATATCCCCATAATAGCATTCCTTATCACCTTGAAACTTAGTTCTTTCTCCGATATTATCTTGCCCACCAAGTTGATGCCGTTAGCTTTGTATTCCTCTTCTATTCTCTGGTTGATTGCAATCACTTTTCCTTCTATTGGCGCCAAACCAAAGGTTGCCATGCTTTTGTGCTGTGTATTATATGTGTGGTGTATAAATAAGCTGATTGTGTGAGTGATGGAATGTAATACTTGCTGATTCAGTGTTATATGTGGGTGAAACTATAGTTGCTCTAACAAGTTTTTTGTTGTAGGTTGATTTTGTTGGAATGGATGATACTCAGGTACGGGCTCGACTAGAACCTTATGTTCTAAAAAGCTCTCCTCATGAGAGAACTCACTCTCCTTATGTTCTAAAAAGAAATGTTTATTGATGTTAGGATGATTGCATGGACCGTTGTAAGTTTCTATGAACAAAATATTCCAACATCGGAAGCAGATGATTTGGGCCTGTTACCAATTAATTATTGGCTGTTCACTTTATCTCAAAGCACATCGCCCAAAGAGAAAGAGAGTCTATCTCACATTCCACATTTCAGGCCCTTGCCTCTGTTTTCTATAGAATATCGAATTTTAAGTCCAAATATACTAACAAAGAAAAAACTAATCCTTCTCATATTATTATTATTATTATTATTCCGTGCATATGCAGCCGAGGTCTGGTGACATTTTCTGCTGTTGACCGAGTTTAGGCGGAAGAAGGCTAAACTGAAACACCACGGCGGGAGCACCTGCAAAAAGCACTCTGACACTCAAGTAAGAATATGAGTTATGAGGAAATGAGGAAAATAAATTAGAGTGAGTTCTGTGACCTGTCTTGCTCCAATTTTGTTTGTATGTTCATATAGGCATTTTGGATTGTTCGGTTGGAGCTTGTTTAGGGATTCTCCGTTTTTGCCGAGGTTATCGCTATTGATAACGTTAGCTTTGTCAGTTGAGGTTCCGAGCTTTGCATAGCTCGTCCGGATTGTGTTGGTTGTTATTATTTGATTTTGTGCCGAGATATGCGTTCGTTGGCCGAGGTATACGTTACGTACCATAGCCCCCAAGTTTGCCTTTTGTTTGTAAGAAAACAAAGGCGAGCTTTTAATTTCTCCGTGTACCTCGGTCATGGATATGTTGTCGGAGATGCTACTTCCCCCCGAACTTGCCTTGGTTTTCTTGGGAAAGAGAAAGTTGCGCATTTAATTGCCGTTTCGTTTCCTGCGCTGGGTGAAATGATTGATGTGAAATCGCGGTTCAGTTTTCGGTGACATCCTGGACGTTGGGTTTTACTGTGATATTTGGATGGCTAGGATTGATACGGTTTTATTTTAGAGCTAGAAACCGTTTCTGTTCCCCATGTTTTTATTACTTGAGTTGTCTTAGGTAATTCCCCCAGTTGTATTGTTGGTTTTTTCACTTTGCATCTTCTACAGAGGAAAAAGAAATGAGTAGCAAAGGTACGTTTTGAAGGATTCTGGTCCCCCTCTTTTCTTTATGTTTTTTGTTTTGCTTGCTCTAAAGTTATGGAAAAGGTTAAGGTTACTGTTACAGAGGACGATCCTTGTAGCTGGGTTAGTGAGCAGGTTAAATGTTGTGTTTATAGGTTTATTGATCTTGTGTCTGTGAAGGTTTTTGGGGTCTAATGTATGGGTTAGCGAAGGGCATAACATCAGGATAGAGATTTTACCCTGTGAGGAAAATGATCGTGTGTGTGAGAGGGTTAAAGGTTGGTGTTACTTTTATTTTTATTCTTGTTTGCTGACTGAGTTGGGTGTCCGGTTTTCATTTACAGATTTTGAGTGTGGTGTTTTGTTCTAGCTGAATTGTGCTCCCTCTCAGTTACATCCTAACTCCAGGGGTTTTGTTCGTGCTTTTGAAATCTTGATGCATATTCTGGAACAACCTCCCTCTCTAAGGGTTTTCTTTTCTTTGTTTCAGACCAAGGGGGTTAGGCATGGTTTGTGGGTGAATTTTAGTAGCCATCCTCGTCGTTCTATTTTTTCTCTGTATAAATCTTCGTATAAAGACTTTAAGACTATGTTCGTCAAAGTTAGGAGTGTTGAAGATGAGTTTCCATTCTATTTGAATGAGTTTTTAGAGGAGAGGTTTCCTATTTCTTGGTCTTCTGAGCCTGTCTAGGTGCTTGATGTTGATGATAGGGTATCCGATGATAATGTTGTCTTGGAGTTTTTATTAGAGGCGTTGGAGTCGGGAGGATTGTTGTCTGTTGCAGAGTTGTTAAAGTGGGATTCAGATAAAGAGGCAGTTTTGGATTATTTAGGTAATTGGCTTTGATAATAATTTTTGGTATGGTGGTATGGTTGTTACTGACATTTGCCTTTTGTGATTTCTTGCAGCTGAAAAAGCCCCCACTATTACCACTGCTAGGCTGAAGTCATTTTTCAACTAGAGGAAGAAAAATGAGAAGGAAGAGTCGACAACCAATGTGGGCAAGGGGGTGGTGCTGCTGCCGTACAGCCCGAGGTTAATCCTTGTCCAAAAAGAAAAAGGGTGAAGGCTCGTGCCGAGGTGGTTGAGAGTTAGGAAGAAGACTCTCCTATTTTGCCGATTGTGGAAGCTGCATATGAGTCTCAAAAGAGGCTTCACGCGTATTGTGAGGATGACAATATGAGATCTCTATGGTCGAGATTTTTCCCTTTTGCGACCCTTGCTGATGAGCTGTGTCGCTTCCCTGAGGATTCGAAGATGATCGATGAGGTTGGCCGAGCTGGAACCAGCCGTTTCCTTCAGGTATCTTATTCCTTTATGTTTGTTTCTCCTAATTTATCTTGGCCTTATTGGTTGATGCCTTTTATCACAGGTTATTGGAGCTTGGATTGTTGCCATTGGAAGGGCTCAGGGGCTTGCTGTTGAGTCTGAGGTGAAAGATTTCGTTAGTGTTGCTGAGTTGTCTTCTTCTGTTCAGGAGAAGGAAAAGATAATCCTTGAGCTCTCTTCATCTCTGAAAGAAAAAGAAACCAAGCTTATTGAGGAAAAGCGGCTTCACTCGTCGGTTGCCGAGGGATCTAAGGTTTTAAAGTATGAGAATGGTCAGCTAGCGGCTCGAGTGAAGGAGTTAGAAAATGAAGTTTACGAGGCATTTGCTTAGGGTTTCGAGCGGGCTGCTTCTCAAGTTCGAATTCTATTTCCCGAGGTTGATGTTGGTAAGCTTGATGCTACGAAGATCATTGTTAATGGGGAGCTGATTGATGATGAAGCTGATAAGCAAAGTGACAGCTCAAGTATTAGGGATAAGATAGAATGAGGATTGTTAGTTTGTTGTTTTGGTTTGTAAGTTTGATATTTTGATGTTTTTTTAATATTGTCAAGGTTTTGGCATTTGTATGCTTTGAATATTGCCGACTATGTAGTTCGGTTGTTATGATTTTTTCCGAGTATGAAGCTCGGTTTAGTGGTTTAGT
>NC_029792.2:14783573-14789702 GCF_000816755.2 Arachis ipaensis
ATATGAAGGATATGATAGTCATCATAGACTATGTTTGTTGCAAGAATTGATTGAAATAGTTATGTTATTCGTAAAATAGGATATGGCATCCGGCCTCATTAAAATCCTTTGAGTTTGAGTAAAACCCTGCTATTATGGGATAAAACCTCAAATGGGAAAAAGAGTACCTTCATCCGCTTTGATACATATCATGATTGGTATTTCCTCAAAGAGGAGACATTCCAGTTTCCTGGTACTAGATCTCCTAGGAGTGTTTCTAGTTGGTATGCTCCCTTGCCGAGAACTCTTTTGATTCAGAATGGGCCCTCCCAATTTGCTGCTAACTTCTCATGAGTTTGAGGCTTTCTTGCTTCCTCTGTGTTTCTGAGGACAAGTTCTCCACTTTCGAATGTTCGGGGAATCACTTTCTTGTTATGTCATTTTTGTATGAGTTGTTTCATTGCTTGTTGTTTTATTGCTGCTATCTCTCTTTCCTCGTTAATGAGATCTAGGTCGGTTGATCTTGCATCGTTGTTTCTGCTTTGATCATATAACTCGGCTTTTAGGGTTGGCATTCTGATCTCTACTGGTATAAGAGCTTCTACTCCATATACTAGTTTGAAAGGGGTCTCCCCTGTTGCTGACTGGATTGTTGTGTTGTAGCTCCATAGGACTTTAGGAATAAGGTCGGCCCATTCGCCTTTGACATCGTCCAACTTCTTTTTTAAGGCCTGCAGAATAACTCGGTTAGTTGATTCCACCTGCCCATTTGTTTGTGGATGTTCAACCGAACTAAAATGATGTTTTATGTTAAAATTTTGTAAGAAAGTGGCGAGGTTATAATCTGTGAATTGTCTTACATTGTCAGAGATTATTTCTCTTGGTATGCCATAGCGGCATATGATGTTTTTCCAAAGGAAAGACCTCACCTTTTTTGCTGTTATTCGTGCTAGAGGTTGTGCTTCAATCCATTTTGAAAAGTAGTCTATTGACACCAAAAGAAACTTTACATGCCCTGGCGCTTTCGGGAAGGGGCCGAGAATATCTAGTCCCTATCTATCGAAAGGCCAGCTTACCTCTAGAGTATGCAACTTCTCGGCGGGTGTTGTTGAGATCGTGGCGTGCTTTTGGCAATTGTCGCATGCCTTTACTTTGGCTATGCAATCTCTTTTCATTGTTGGCCAATAATACCCTGTTCGTAGTATTTTGGCGGATAATGCTCGGCCTCCTATATGGTTTTCGCACACTCCTTCGTGTGTCTCTGCCATTACTGTTTCGGCGTCGTTCTTGCTTATGCATCTGAGGAGGGGTTGTGAAAATCCTCACCTGTATAGGTTACCTCCGACTATTGTGTAGTAGCTTGCTCTTTTTCAGAAGAGTTGTGGGCTTTGTTCCTCCTTTGGGATGATTCTTGCATTAATATATTTGAGGAACGGTGTCCTCCAATCTCTTTCCTGTGTAATACTCAATACACCATTTAATTCAAAACTTGTCTTTTCGAGTGTTAATTGTGAAAGTGTTGGTGTGCGTAATGGTGGCCTTGTTGTAGCTAGCTTAGATAATACGTCAGCTCTTGTATTTTGTTCTCTATTTATGTGTATGATTTCATGTGTCTCTACCATTACTATTTCGGCGTCATGTTTGCTGATGCATCTTAGGAGAGGTTGTGAGAATCCTCGCCTGTATAGGTTGTCTCCGACTACTGTGTAGAAGCTTGCTCTTCTTCGAAAGAGCTGTGGACTTTGTTCCTCCCTTGGGATAATTCCTGCTTTGATATATTCGAGGAAGGGTGTCCTCCAGTCTCTTACCTGTGTAGTACTCAATACACCATTTAGTTCAAAGCTCGGCTTTTCGAGTGTTAATTGTGAAAGTGTTGGTGTGCGTAATGGTGGCCTTGTTGTAGCTAGCTTAGATAATACGTCAGCTCTTGTATTTTGTTCTCTATTTATGTGTATGATTTCAAACTTTAGAAATTTTGAAATAAGATCCTTTGTTATGAGCCAGTATCTCTCTAACAAAGGATCTTTTACCTGGAAGTCACCTTTGATTTGTTGTACGACAAGTAGTGAATCGCAGTATACAGTGAGCTGAGGTATTTGTAGGTCCTGGGCGAGCTTTAGTCTGGCCAGCAGAGCTTCGTATTCTGCCTGGTTGTTGCTTGCTGTAAAGGAAAATTGTAGCGATTGTTCGACTATGACTTCTTCTCCCTCTTTTAGTGTTACTTCTGCTCAACTTCCTTCTTTGTTTGATGCGCCATCTACATATAGTTTCCAGCTTTGTTCTCTTTGGTTGTTAGCTCAGAGATGAAGTCGGCTGGTATTTGCAATCTTGGATTTTTTCTTGGTTGATATTGTATGTCGAATTCAGAAAGCTCAACGGACCATTTTATCAGACGTGCAGCTAACTCGGGTTTTGTCAGGATTTGTCACAGCGACTAGTCTGTTCTTACTACTATCGTGTGGCTTTGGAAGTATTGCCTTAGCCTTCTTGCTGTGGTGACTAGTGCTAGGGCGAGCTGTTCTATCTTCGGGTATATGGTTTCTGCCGATTGTAGTATTCTGCTGACAAAGTACACCGGTCTTTGTGTTTTTCCTGTTTCGGAGACTAATACCGAGCTTATAGCATAGTTAGAAATTGACAGATATAAAAATAACGGTTTACCGAGTTCTGGCTTCTGAAGGATTGGTGGAGATGAAAAAACTTGTTTAAGCTCGGTGAAGGATCATTCACAATCTTCCGTCTAGTTGAATTTTTTGTTTTTGGAGATTGTCTGGAAGAAGTGGTATGATCGGTTCGCTACTGCAGGTAGGAACCGTGACAGTGCGGCTACCCTTCCTGCTAGTTGTTGTACCTCCTTTATCGTCTTTGGGCTATTCATTTTGAGAACAGCCTCATATTTTTCTGGATTTGCTTCAATTCCCCGTGAGGTCAGCATGAATCCGAAGAATTTCCCTCCTTGAACTCCAAATGCACATTTTTCTGGATTAAGCCTCATGTTGTATGCTCGGATTTTTTTGAAGATCTCTTGTAGGTCGTCGCAGTGTGATCCTTGTGCTGAGGTTTTTGCTACCATATCATCTACGTAGATTTCCATGTTCCGACCTATTTGTTGGTGGAAGACTTTGTCCATCAGTCACTGATATGTTGCTCCTGAATTCTTAAGGCCAAATGGCATTACCTTGTAACAAAAATTTCCATATTCTGTTATAAAAGCTGTTTTGCTTTGGTCTTCTGGGTGCATGAGAATCTGGTTATAACCAGAGTACGCATCCATAAAGCTTAGCCTTTTAAACCCAGAAGCATTATCTACCAGTTTATCAATGCAAGGTAAAAGATAGACATCTTTTGGACAAGCCTTGTTGAGATTTGTAAAGTCGACGCACATGCGCCATTTACCTAAGTTTTTTCTTACCATTACCACATTTGAGAGCCATGTGGTGAAGCGAATTTCTTTGATGATGCCGGCATTGAGGAGCTTATTTGTTTCTTCGAGGGCTGCTTTCATTTTTTCAGTTCCTAGGTTCCTTTTCTTTTGGGCGATTGGTCTGCTTGTTTTGTCTAATGCGAGTTTGTGGCAAATTACATTTGGGTCTATTCCTGACATATCTGCTAATGTTCAGGCGAATAAGTCGGCGTTGTCCTGGAGCACCTTTATTAATTTTGATCTCTCCTCTCCTTCTAGACCTCATCCAATATAGGTGAATTGTTCGGCCTTTGTCGTCAGAGGAACTTTCTGGAGATTGTCTGTTGGTTGAGGTATTTCTTGAAAGTCCTCCCTGGGGTCCAGCTCCGCAAGGGATAATACCTCAGATGTGGTGTGGATTGCTTTCACCTCTTGGTTAGTCTTTGGTGTTATGTTGGTCTTCTTTAGGCTGGCGTTGTAACACTGCCGAGCTTGTTGACGATCCGAGTGTACCGTAGCTATTTTGTTATTTTGTACCTGAAACTTAACACACAAGTGTAAAGTAGATACTACCGCTCTGAAGTTATTCAGGGCGGGCCTTCCAAGAATAATACTATAAGGACTGGGACAGTCGACTATGAGGTACTGGACATCAATAGTTTTTGATAATGGGGGTGTTGCCCATTGTTGTTTTTAGCCATATGTGTCCTTTTATCGGAACCCTTTCTCCAGAGAACCCAACCAGTTCTCCTGATGAGGGTTGCATGGCTTTTTCAGATAGTTGCATTTTTAGAAAAGTTGAATAGAATAATACATCAGCACTACTACTTGGGTCCAAAAGGACCTTTCTTACCAATAATTCTCCTGTTTGGATGGAGAGTACTATTGGGTCGTCGAGGTTTGGGCCTGTTGAAGCTAGGTCGGATTGATTGAAGGTTATCTCTGGCTCTGCTGTGTCTTGTTTTGTTGTAGGTGTTGTACCTTCGATTGCTAGCATTGCTCAGTAACTTCGTTTTCAGGCTGAGTTTGTTTCACCTCCTCCTGCGTATCCTCCCGATATGTAGTTTATGATTCCTCTTGGCGGGTTTGGGGTTGTCTATTTTTCTTTGTCTTTTTCTGTTGATCGTTTGTCTTGTTCTTTTTTGGCTTCTCTGCTTTTTTGCCCCTCGACGTACTTGTCCAGGAGTCCTTGCCGATCTAATCTTTCTAGTAAGTCTTTGGCTATTACGCATTCATCCGTTGTGTGCCCATACTTCTGGTGGAAAGCACAGTATTTGCTCCTGTCTACGAATCGCTGGTCTTAATAGCTTCCTGCCCGAGCAGGAGGTTTCACTATTTTGGTGTTGAGGATCTCCTTGATTATGTTCTCCCTTTTAGTGTTGAATCTGGTGTAGGTACCGAACTTTGGTGTGAGCTTGTCTGTTCTTTATTGCTTGTCGATCTGAAGGTCTTCTCTTCCTCTCTTCTGGTTGGTTGCTTGTCCGCCTTTTGGGCTTCACGAAGTTCTTCAATCTCCATCTGGCCTGCGGCCCTTTCTCGGAACTCCTCCAGTGACTTTGGTTTGGTTATTGCGATAGTTTCTCAGAATTTGCCGGGTCGGAGGCCGGTTTTTAGTGCATGTAAGTGGAGTGCGGGGTCTAAGTCCAGAATCTCCATGGTGGCCTTGGCAAATCGAGTCATGTAGTCCTTTAAACTTTCATGTTGTCCTTGTTTGATTGTGCCGAGGTAGTCTAATTCGTGCACGTATATCCTCGACGCGCCGAAATAGTCGATAAAAGACCTCGTCAGTTCTTCAAAAGAAGAGATTGTACCTGCAGACAATTTAGAGAACCAGAGTAAAGCAGCACCATCAAAATAAGTAGGAAAAGCTCGGCAAAGTATAGGCTCATTATTAGCGCCGTTAAAAAACATCATGGACTGGAATTTTTTTATGAGTCCGGGGGTCACCAATCCCCTTATATGGCTCCAGGGAGGTGGGCAGCACAAAGTTCTTCGGCATTTAAAAATTGGTAATCTCTTCAGAGAAAGGATTGTCTAACGTCAGCTTCTCCTTTGGTGGGGAGATGTTTAGAGGATTTGTGTTGCCTAGGGTCGAGCTTTTAGAGTTTCCTTCCTCGTTCTTCCCAGCATTATTATAGGTGGACAACTCGGCTATCCTTCGAACTTCTGCCTGGAGTTCGGCAATCTGGGCTAGAAGCTCGGTTTGAGTAGGCTGATGAACTCCGTTATCGGCCATGCTGGAAAGTCGAAGATCCTGCAAAAGAAACAAAGTGCTAGGTGGAAAAGATAGTGGGGTTAAATAATTCAGGGCCCCACAGTGAGTGCCAAATGTTCCGTGCGTATGTAGCCGAGGTCTGGTGACTTCTTCTGCTGTTGACCGAGTTTGGGCGGAAGAGTTATACGTCGGCTGAACTACTGGAACACCATGGCGGGAGCACCTGCAAAAAGCACTCCGACGCTCAAATAAGAATATGAGTTATGAGGAAATGTGAAAAATAAATTAGAGTGAGTTCTGTGACCTGTCTTGCTCCGATGTTGTTTGTATATTTATATAGGCGTTTTGAATTGTTTGGTTGGAGCTTGTTTAGGGATTCTCCGCTTTTGCCAATGTTATCCTTATTGATAACGTTAGCTTTGTCAGTTGAGGTTCCGAGTTTTGCATAGCTCGTCCAGATTGTGTGAGTTGTTATTATTTGATTTTGTGCCGAAATATGCGTTCGTTGGTTGAGGTATACGTTACGTACCAA
>NC_029792.2:14789925-14793763 GCF_000816755.2 Arachis ipaensis
TTATACAATGACATGGCTCATAAAGATTCATGTATGCTCCACAAAATTAGAAAGATGTAAATTTAAACGGGAAAAAAAATCCCAGAAAGAATAATGGAAAAAGAGCAAGAGAAAAAGAAAATAAAAATAAAAAAAGAAAGAAAAGTAGAATACAAAAAGAGGAGAGAGAAAAACAACCTTAAAGAGAAAATCAGTGTTCCAAACGTAGGCGCCAATGTCCTAACTCCTAATCCAGAATCATTGATGGGACGATGGCCCTTTGCGCATAAAGGTTCTGGCGCCAAGAAATTTCCCATCATCATCATCAACTTTGTTAATATTACACTCAACAAAAATATCATTATTATTGTTTCTTTGGATGCATGTCCAAGATTGCTTGATCATCAACAACGTTCAAGAACATTAGGCAATGTTTGCATTGATCCAAAATCACGTGGTTTTTTAGGTGATTTCCTTGGATCTTTGTCACATGCTAAATATATAGAAGACCCTTATTGAATCTTTGGTTCCCGGAAGATTTTAGATGCATTTGAAGCTATCTGTAATTGATTTCTGGTGGGTTTTCCATTTTAATTTTTAAATTATTGAATTTCATTAAATTCAATAGTAAGGGGCTTTTTTGTTTTTGTATTTTACTTTTCCGGTTCATCAAATTCAGCCATATTTTATCCCAAAATTCTGATTATTTCAAGCTACATCATTGGAGGTTATATTGTGAAATTTGGGGTTATGCAAAGGAATAGAAGAATTGGGTTTGGCTATGGATGGTGAAAAATGGAACCATGTTTTTGTCATTTGGGATTTTGATGAAGGCAATGTAGAAGTATGTGCTTGTTGTGCATGTTTTAGGGTTTGATGAGATAATTAAGAAGCATAACAAGCACAGGTTGGAATGAAAATCCAACAATATTATTATATGGGTGTCATAAAGGCTAGCTTTTGCATTGTTTTGGTTCTTTATCTTGTGGGAGCAATTATTAGTCTTGAAGAAAAGAGGAAGCAAGAAGCACAAGAAGAACTCCTTATCCAACTATTTGATCCTAAATCTGAAATTTTTGATAAAGATACGGTGAGACTCACTTCACTAATTATTTCATTTTCCTTAGCTTCAAGTCCATTCAATATTTTAACCTCTAAAAAAATTAGCATAATACAAGAACATCAGAAATAAATTAAAAAAGAGTATACTTATTAATAATTATTGCTTGTTTTCTTCTTAACAATTAGATGGGCTCTAAAACTGGTTATAGTGTTCATGAATGCAGGCAGAGTTATTATGGACTACTTGCTGGGAGGATTTGATTAAAATTGAAGATCTTGATTCATGCCCCATACAATCACCAAGTAACACGAATGAAATTAGTTTAGAAAGAGGAATAATAGCTCAAAGAAACATTGAAAATGTGATTAACAATTGCCAACCCCAATTGAGGGAAGGTTTCCTTGATTGCTTGAGAAGACACAATCCCCTCATCCATGTCTCAAAGAACAGTTTGCATGCAAGTTATGTGAGATTACTCTCTTCCAGAAGAAACTTGGGTCATGTTTTGCTCCAAGATGTGTCAAGAGCAGAAGATGTTGGAGATGAATCGGTGCAAACTAAAACTAAAACGGAAAACACTGCTCCAAAAGAGAGTGGAAGCGAACAAAATGTGTTTGTTATCGTAGGTATAACTGCAGTGTCATCATTTGGAATTGCAGCATTTGTTTTCATATTTTGTTGTAGATGTAGCAGAGCAAATGTTGATCAAACTGATGAGAAACCTCTTCTCAGCTTGTGTAGGACTGACTACTCCAATGGTATCTACTTCTTCAAATTTATCATATTTATAAAAATATATTTTAAATATAATAGAATTTTCTAATCTCTCTCTCTCTCTAATGCAGGGTCCTTTAACAGTAGAAATCCTCCGCAGGAGTCAATGAAAAAAGAAGACAGCATTGAGACTCTTATGTCAAGTAAAATTTTATTCGATGACAATAAAAATAAAAACTTAGCGCATGAAATATATTCAATGCGATTAGCAGGACCGTATGAAATAAGTTCGGTAGGATTAGGAGGAGCTGATGCTTCTGTTGCCGCTTCGGCAAGACCATCAATGGACTTGAAACCTCCTCCCGGCAGGGTTGGACCACCGTTACCTTTGAAACCTCCTCCTGGAAGGCCAAATCCTCCCTCCGACCCACCAATTCCTCCTCCTTCCGCTGATGAAAATAATCCTCCTCTTCCGCCTCCTCCTGCTGCTGATGCTCCTCCTCCTCCTCCACCGCCAAAGCCGAGTAATGCTCCACCACCTCCTGCACCGCCACCGATTAGAGGTGGTGGGCCTCCGCCTCCTCCACCACCAGATGGAAAAGGCCCTCCACCTCCCCCTCCACCAGGTGTGAAAGGCCCAGGCCCAGGCCCTCCTCCACCACCAGCACTTAAGGGAGGAGGTGGTCCACGACCTCCTGGACCACCTCCTCTAAAAGGTGCGATTGGTGGGAAGGCTAGGCCTCCAGGACGAGGACCCGAAGGTCCTGGAGGTGTTCCCAAGCCAAAACTTAAGCCTTTCTTCTGGGATAAGGTTCAAGCAAACTCAGATCAGGCTATGGTTTGGAATCAGCTCAAAGCAGGATCCTTCCAGTAAGTTTCGAGTTTCTTTTAGTTTTGCTTCCTGCTTTCTTGTTGCGACTACATTTGAGTTGAGTTGAATGGTATGTTCTTAACAG
The DNA here is from genome assembly GCF_000816755.2 of Arachis ipaensis. Taxonomy (NCBI): domain Eukaryota; kingdom Viridiplantae; phylum Streptophyta; class Magnoliopsida; order Fabales; family Fabaceae; genus Arachis; species Arachis ipaensis. The sequence continues at coordinate 14,792,638 of NC_029792.2, forward strand.
GTTCAATGAAGAAATGATGGAGTCGCTTTTTGGATATAATGCTGCTCAAGAAAAATCTAAACCCGGAATGAAGAAAGAATCTCGTGAACAAACTCCTCAATATATTCAGATCATTGAACCAAAGAAAGCACAGAATTTGTCAATTCTGTTGAAAGCATTGAATGTAACACTAGAAGAAGTTCGTGATGCACTCCTTGAAGGTGGTTTTTTCTTCCTCATTCAATTATATATTTTACTTGCATGAATTCTTATAAATTTGTGTTGGTGATAGGAAATGAAATACCCCCAGAATTCCTAAACACTTTGTTGAAGATGGCCCCAAGTCAAGAGGAAGAACTAAAGCTCAGACTTAGACGATGATTTTAACGATATCAGTGATAATGAAAGTAATCAAGATCAAGATGAAGCCATGTTTCCGACTGAAGAAGAACAAGTCAAAGAAAAAGAAAAAGATAAACATCAAGAGGAGGATGATCTTTTGAATAGGTACATGTAATAAGCCTTTTAATTTGGGAATTTGATTATTTTGGTTCCGTATAATAATACGTATTTGTGGGAGCGTATGTAGGTGTCCGTTCTTGATAGGGACGTTCAGGTTCGGGAGTGGAGTAGGGAGGATACCGGTGGTGTCGGAGAGTGCGGTGCAGAGTGCGGTGGGGTGCCTTGGGGAGAGTGCGGTGAAGAGGTGGGATGATAAGTGGAAGAATCTGCAGATTCAGGAGATGCAGAACTACTTGGCTCAGCTGAATTTCATCAGGCACCAGACGTTGGTTTTGTTTTATTTCTTATATTTTATTAGTACTATTAAGCAAAACTGTAAAAGCAATTTTCGGCTTTGGACCATAACTTCCCAAGCTATAGGTTTTGTTTTTTGTTCATGGAACTTCAAAAGCATTAAGCATTGCTGACCAAACATCCACACTTTGCAATTTGGGTTCGAATTTTAATAAAACTGGCCCAAAATCATAAGGGATATTAAATTTCCGAGTCATGCAAAAGTGGGGGCAAAAAAAATGTATTTGGATTTTTTAAATTTTGAATTTTATTTTAAAAAATAAAATGTGTTCTCTCACCATTTATTTCATAGGTAGAACCAAGAAAAAATATAAAAAAAAAAACAATTCAA
>NC_029792.2:14794026-14842316 GCF_000816755.2 Arachis ipaensis
GTGTGCCACTCTGCTTGTAAATTATGTATATATGTTTATTTCCATTTATAATAAACTATGAATGCTTGTTTTTACACGGTAAAATATATTTATTAGCAAAGTAGATATAACACCCAAAAATAAAATTCTGGTATAATCCTATTGGAATTTGTAAACAAGAGGATTGAATTTGATTGCATTAATTCAATGAAATGAATTGAATTGAATAAAGGTATGGCAGTGGCAGGTAACACCCGTCAAAATCACAAGCTGACACATTGTAAGAGTTGCATAGATATCGAATTGAATTCATATCTTTCCACTTGTTTAATCATGGCCTAAAAATCTAAACTGAAATCTTTGTCTTCTTTTATTTGCACTCTCTCATAGATTTTCTTTCTTTCTTGCTAAATAGTAGTCCCTTTGACATGTTTTGTCTCCAATGCAATACACAGGGCAGCACAAGGACAAAGAGAAAAAGTGATCAACCCCACCACTAATTACCCCTCCCTCAAGCAATGACTCACATAGACATAGTCACATTACACATACACCAAAGTCAATACACTTTTGTGATTTTGGTTATTTTATTATTTGATTGAATATTAGTAGTCATTTTATTAGTTACATACTGTATAATTCTTCTCTCCCTCTCTGTTTTTTCTTTGGGAGTTGCAACTTGATGCTATTAGTGATACTTTTGATAAATAGAAAGCTAAAGACATTCTTTTAGGATACAAAAGTGAAAAATAAAATTTGCAAATTATATACATAATAGTAAAGATATAAAAGAAAAGAAAAGTACATACAATGAATGATTGGTTTCTAGAGCAAAAAGATCTTTTTTCCCCCTCAAAAAAACACTTCTTTAATAATTTTAAAGTGTTTGAATTGGATTTTATTAAAAAGGACATTTACATTAAAATAATAGATTTAGCTCTCATTTTTTTAAGCTAATGATAAAGAGCTTAAAGTAACATAAAATATTTTTTAATAATTAAAAATATTATTTCTTAGATAATTATCTATCTAAATGTTAAATATATTTTTTTAAGTAAAAGAAACCTTCATTAAAAGACAATCGAAATGCACCCTAAAACTTATTGTTGTATTAAATTTTATGCTTAATGATTCATTAACCAACACTAATATAGTATAGAGTAATTTGATGAACATTAAAGTTGTTGAAAAAGCTGGAAGAACATAGATACTCCAATAATAATAATAATATAAAATTGACTAATGTATACATTTGTCTCTAATAAAATTTCAATATATTTAAATTAATTACTGATTAAAAATCTTTTAAAATTAATCAATATTTTAATTTTTTTTAAGCGGCGGTAGTGCCTCTCCTAATAAAAGTTAGATTCTTGGGATGAAGTGCATGAAGTGATGAATTTATAGGACCCTCTAGTCACAGACTCCTCTATAATCATTGTAATGCAATCATGAATTCTCATTATTTCCTTTTTCCTAGACAACACTACTTTGTTCATGTTGAATTCTAGGTCCATAATTACCGTCATTCCAAAACTTTAATCCCCAAATTTTGGGCGTGGAAGATAAAGTTAACTTGATATGCACATGCAATGCGAGACCAAAAAATGGTGGGGGTTAAAACTATGATACATATATATATACGGTTTGTAATTTCCAATTTTAGATGAAACAACAAACTAAGGTCTAGTCAATTTCTCACCCAACATAGTGCATGAAGCAATTAGGTACCATCACATTGCGATTTTTTTTAAAGTTAAAGAAATTTAAAACAATTTTTTTTTCAAAAAAAAAAAAGTTAAAGACGACTTTTAGGCTTAGCTATAATTTTTTATTTATGCACTTTCCTATCATGTGAGCTCCCTAAAAACGTGACACACGATATATTTGCATTAAGCAAAAGTAATAAAATAATTTACATAATATATGAAAAAAATAAGACCCTTTGTTAATGCTTTGAGATGGGATGGGCCAGTTTGAGAACAAGCTAATTGATTAATTAAAAAATTAAAGAATTTTGTTAAAACTAATATAATCTTTACTTAAAGCTGCTTTTGGAATTCCATACATTACTCCTTCTTATACGTGAAAGTGCTTCAAGTGTTTTGAGATCTGAAAGCACCTTATTTTGATGTAGAAATTGCAGACATGGAAGAGGGGAAAATCCAGGGTTATGGAGAATATTTAAATGAGTTCCCTCAGAGACATGTATATATGTACATACATTGTCACGGATCAAATAAATCATGTGTCTGCTTGTCGAACTATGGGTCCATATGGTTATTTTATTTTCAAAATTACTATTTTTTTTATTCAAAGTAATTATTATTCGAGAGCCACATAGTAGGCGACAAATTTTTCCTCTTATCTAATTTTAACATAATTTAATGTCAAAAATTTAAACTCAAATTTATTTTAATTAAGCTAGCACAATCCTTGTTAGCCGAGGATGAAATTGCTTGGGTCCACAAATTTATTGGAGGTTTATTTTAACCTGAGTTACTTTAATCTCATGAGAGTTAATAATATATTAGAAGATAGTGACGGCCTAATAGAAGAAAAAAATAGAACATCCAATAAGACTGTGATACTTAGGAGGCACAACAACGACAAAGGAGTGAGGAGGAGTAATCGTAATTAGAGAGAGTTGGAGTACCTTTTCTGGAAGAATGATTTGGGAAGAAAAAACAAGACACTCAATGAGACGGTGATGCTTGGGAGGCGTAACGACGACAATGAAGGAGTACAATGGGAAGGAGTAAACGTAATTAGAGAGAGTTGGAATACCTTTTCTGGAAGAATGATTTAGGAAGAAAAAATGAGACACCCAACGAGACGGTGATGCTTAGGAGGCGTAATGACGACGACGAAAGAATGTAGAAGGTAACATTAGAAAATAACTTACATGTTACTTTAAAAAGAGTAGAATAGCATTCACCATATTTTATACCATTATAATAAGAAAAGTCTTACGCGTTTGAAAAGATACAATATACTAACATAAATGGATCGCTCTCACGCTTCTCTCAAACTAGGCAGATATTTGAATTTTTAGATTCTTCGATGATTGTTAATATGGTTCTGCACTCACAGTTCCATTGACAAAGGTTATGAAATTTCACCTCTTTAAAATTGCAGCTTCTTTACTTGACTTGTCCGATTTTTTAAATCGTAGGTGCTGTGTTTTGCACTTTTTTAAAAGAAAAATTAAGATCTTGATTAATAGAAGATGTTAACGTTCTCACCGATTGCTGATTTTCTTACTCTTGCATAAAAATTTTCTTCTCTGTTGCTCATTCCTTTTCAACTGCAGAACAATTCAGAATTTTATTCTCTTACTCCATGTCAATAGTGGAATCAGTGTTAGAAGAACAGAATATTGAAGTAAGCAGTTTCTCCCTCTTTTAATTTTATGATTTTTGTAATGATTTTCATATTATATCAATGAACACAATGATGATTATGATTATGAATTTCTGAACTCGCAAAGCATGCTGTTTATGTTTTTCATAATATAATTTAAATTTAATGTACATAATAGATTTATATTTTTATTATAGAGTGCTTAAAGATTTTTATGAACAGACAAGAAATATTAAGTCATATTTTTGGATACCATTATGAGTTTTTTCTTGCATATTTTGAATGGATGCAGAATGATGGACAGCAAGAAGCAAAGAGTTGCAGAAAAACAATAAATGACAAAAATTAAAATTAATTAACTTTCACATTAAAATTTTTCAGTAATACAAATTTTAACTTTGAAGAAGCATGACGCATCAATAAAAAAGAAGAGAAATATACAAAGAGTTGAGAGATGCTGTCCCAAAGAATAAGTTGCTGCTATTAAAGACACTATTGGCGATGGATAGCAAATTCAAAAAGGCTCAGAGTTGAGAGCAAAAAAAAATATATGCTGCAAGAATGTAAAGAGAGTAAAATTTTGAGAAAGAAAAAAAACCTATAATAAAAGACGTGTACTCACATTCTCTATATGTATTTAAATTTTTTTAATGTAAAAAAGTATTAATATTAATTATTTGCTAGTCCAAAAATAAAAAATTTGTTGATCCCTAACCGTACTCATTATACTAAATTACAATGACGATAATCCTGATAGACAAATAAGTGGAACTCCGGTTTTTGTTGTGCAAGTCAATAATTTGTCTTCGGCTATGATTGGCACATGCTTGGAAATTGATCAGAGGGTTTTCTCCCCCTTTTTTTTGTGGTATAAATAATTAATAAATAGAGGATTTTACTTCTTATCATTTATCAAAGTTCACATGCTAATAGTGATAAAGAAATAAAGGACAAGAGGGGGAGAAAAATGAATTATGCTTTCATGTAATGATAATGATTCTTCGTAATATTGGATACATATAGCTTTTAAACTTTAAAACCATAGTTTCCATATGATAAAAAGAAAGAAAGAAATATAAAAGTAAAAAGACTTATATACGAGACAATAATATCTATACATCCATGTTTTAACTTTAATAAAACTAAACCAAACATGACTTTTGTGATTCTTGTAAAAGAAGTTTCTATTTTACTAACACAGCTTAGTAATGGAAGATGCTGACCAATTTGTATTTAATTTTCTATCTAAAGCTTTATATAAGCTAATTGTTAGATCGATCTAAATTAATTCTTACTATATATTTTTTATAATACTATTTTTAATATAATAAAATGTTGTAAATATACTTTATATTAAAATTATAGATAAGATTGCAATAATATTATTCATTCCTAACATGACCTTTAATTATTTATTAGATGATGATGAAAATAACTCCAACATCCTATGTTTCTCCAAGAAAGAAAATAAAAACTCTGTCTACCTTTGTCGGTATGTCCAAACATAATTGCATATATAGGCCTTACTCTGAGCCTTGAGATAGATTCATATCATGTCTTGTACCTCATAATAACATGCATAATCAAATTGTGTCACTTAATAATCATCTACCGTATCTACAATCACGATGAAAGGAAAAATAATTAAGAAACAATATTAGGTAATTAACTTTTTTAATTGATATCAGTTAATCTTTTTTAAAAATATTTTACTTATTTTAAATTCTAAATAAATCCTAAATCATAAACATTTAACTTTAAATTTTAAATTATAAATTTAATAAACACTAAAATTGACTAATATTAATTAATAAAAAATTAATTCCCTCTATTTTTTTCGTAATTAAGTGCTGATGAATTTTAACGAGGGATTGGTTATTTTGATTTTTGAGGTTTGGGCCTCATAAATTAGTATGAAACCAAGATAAATTAATTATTTACTATATTATTTGAGATAATCAAAATGCCTTGGCCAACTTGGCAAGAAAGCGTTAGTTTAATCCACATATGAATATTTATATATATAAAAAAAAGGCCGTAACAAATATTATTAAACAATGAAAACATGAAAATGTGTATCTTTGACAATAAGGATATGATTGGTTAATGAATGTGTATATAATTTAATTAGTTTCATAGACACAACACATGTAGATTGAAAGTGAAAGGCTTATCACATGATCAACCATTATTCAACCTTCATGCCTATAGCAAACAAAAAACTACAATGGTTATAACTTTCATATGTATTGACAAAGATATAAATATTTATATAATTTTTATTTAAATTTTTAGATAAATAATTTGATAATATGTTAGAATTTTTATGAATATATAACAAATTTTGATTTTTTTTTGCTATAACACAAATAAAGAGATAATAGAATTTGATTTTTGTTTACTAAAAAATAAAAAAGGGAAAAAATTATCTACAACTATTGATTAAGGAGATAGAATTGAATATAGAAATTTAAAAAATACTTAATCAATAATAAAAATTATTAAAATTTTAAGATTTTGGTATCTTATATTCTAAGAATACAATTAAAAATATTATAAATTTTTTTATAAAAATTAATATCCAAACTTTTTTTTTTATAGAGAAAATCAAGTGTCATAAAATGGTCCTATGACCTGGTATCTTTTAATGACATGATATAAAGTTTGAAATCTTAAAAAATATGCAGATTTTACAGTTTGAATGAAAGGATTTAAATAATAAATACTTATTAGTCACCAAAAAAAATAATGAATACTTATTAATTATTATAAGGTTTGTAATGTTGTTGTATTTAATGGCGCCACTGAACATGGTTTGTCCAAGTTAGTTGTCATGTTGTTCCAAGTCATTAGCAATTAAGAACCCTAAGATTCCAAACACAATACTTTTATTAAATAAATTTCCTCACATCCATGTTCTATGGATTTGAGTACCTCTCTCTCTCTCTTCTGACACCACTCTATACAAATTGCCAAAACCTCTTCTGTGTGCTGATGCAGCAGCTGGCACAGGAAAGTGCCTTTCACAATAGAGAAAGAGAAAATTAAACACCTCATCTATCTCATCATGCACATTTTGTACTTGATGAATTGCCACAACCACCTTTTTGAGTTTTTCTTCTTTCTTCTGAAAATAACACTGCTTTTTCCTCTTATTAGCACTTTGATCTCACTCAGAACATGAAGAAAAGGGTTGTTACTTGCTAAAAAGCTTAAAGCAGAAAAGTAACAGGTGGTGTTAATGTAATGATGGAATGAAATCTTTTCTCTCTGTAGTAGGATAAAAGGGTGTAGAAAGGTGCTTTGTGGAGCCTTTGGGAATGAGCATTCCAAAAGGGTAATAAAAAGTTGAAGACTTTAGAAAAAGTTTTGAACTTGTGGGTGAGAAAACAAAGGTTCCAAGTTCTAAAAGGTAGAAGAAGATTTGAAGCAGCAGCATAGAATAGAAATAGCAAATAGGGATTTAATAATGCCAACAGTGTGGTTCTCACTGAAGAGGTCACTACACTGCAAATCAGATGCATCAGAAGTTCATGATCCTAAATCAAGGAAGCAGCAATTGAGCACAATCTTAACCACAAAGAGGGCATCAGGTAGGTCAGGATGCTCAAGGTCCATTGCAAATCTCAAAGATGTCATCCATGGAAGCAAGAGGCACATTGAGAAGCCACCAACTTGCAGCCCAAGATCCATAGGTAGCAGTGAGTTCCTCAACCCCATAACACATGAAGTCATCTTGAGCAATTCAAGGTGTGAACTCAAAATCACTGGCTATGGTGGAGGCTTCCATGAAGGGCTTGGAACTGTTGGTAACAATGGTAATAACAACAATGGTGGTGCTCTTGGTAGTGAAAATTCAACCTTTGTTGGAACTTTAAGGCCTGGTACCCCTGGACCTGGAGGGCACCCTACAATGCACTACTTTAACCCTTCCTTTAGGCCTTCAACCACCCCACCAAGGAAATCTCCTTTCCTTTTAGGAGATAGTAATAAAGAAGGGTCTGGCTTCCATGGTGGTGGTGGTGCTGCTGCTGGATTTCATCATTCAAGCAATAGATTGTCTCTTGAGACAGATTCCAATGGGGCTTGCACTGTTACTTGTCACAAATGTGGAGAGCAATTCACCAAATGGGATGCTGCTGAAGCTCATCATCTCTCCAAGCATGCTGGTAGGGTAACCATTTCTTTTTCCCTTGATAGATATCTTTTGTAAATTTTCAATCTTATCCTGTATTCATTGTTTCAATCTTCAAATGGATAATGTCCACAAAATTATAGCCTCATACTAGGTGTTTTGGCCACATTAATACAAGATATGCTAATAACCTAATGTCTCTAGTGAGGAACAGTTTTAAGTAGCTTAACTACTTCAGATTTGTCCAGATACATTTATTTTTCAATATACCATTTTAATGAAATTGACAGATATTTTGAATAGGAAATGGAGAGAGTAACTTTTGTTTGAAAACTCTCGGGATTCTCCACTTAATTCTATTGCAACTTCCCCATTTCCCTGATTTGTTAGACATGAAAGTAATCACAGAATTCAATGAGTTCTTAGTATCTTGAAGTATGTTGCTACTTCTGCATTGCTTTAACATCCTTTGAAGTTTCATCTGTGTGACCAAAATTTTATGGTTTAATTTTGACAGTAACTGAACTTGTGGAAGGTGATTCTTCAAGAAAAATAGTGGAGATAATATGCAGGACAAGCTGGTTGAAATCAGAGAACCAATGTGGTAGAATTGAGAGAGTGTTGAAAGTGCACAACATGCAGAAGACATTGGCAAGGTTTGAAGAATACAGAGAGATGGTGAAGATCAAAGCAAGCAAGCTCCAAAAGAAGCATCCAAGGTGCCTTGCTGATGGGAATGAACTCTTAAGGTTCTATGGAACCACAGTTGCATGTTCCTTAGGCCTCAATGGCTCTTCAAGCCTTTGTTTATCTGAGAGATGCTGTGTTTGTAGGATCATAAGAAATGGTTTTTCAGCCAAGAAGGAACTCAAGGGTGGAATTGGTGTTTTCACCACTTCAACAAGTGGAAGAGCCTTTGAATCCATTGAGGTAATTGATCAAGACCCTTCACTGAGAAAAGTGTTGATAGTCTGTAGAGTTATTGCTGGTAGGGTCCATAGGCCTCTAGAGAACATTCAAGAGATTGCAGGCCAAACAGGATTTGATTCTCTGGCTGGGAAAGTTGGTCTTTATTCAAATATTGAGGAGCTTTATTTGCTCAATCCTAGAGCTCTTCTTCCTTGCTTTGTGGTGATTTGCAAACCCTGAAGCAAGAGAATCAAAGTTCTTAGCAAAAAAGAATGGCAATATTAAATTGTTGAGTGATTTTGTGGATCTATGGAATGGAGGGTCCTTTTATTCATCTTTTGAATCCACTTCCAAGTCAACTTGCTTTTTCTTTTTTTGTTAATTGTATGAACTTTCTATCCACACATTTGTAGTTTTTAGCTAACACTGAAAATTTTCTTCTGCACAATGAAGTGCAAAGAGGTAAATATTGTAATTGGTAATGAAGTCAAACTAAATGATCATTGCAATTGCTTGGATATAGTTATTTATTTAGATATTTTGTTAAGATATATTCAGTTTTCCAATGTACTATTTTGTTCAAATAATTAGTTATTTTAAAACAGAGTAAATATGATATTGGTCTCTCATGTAAGATGAAGAAGCAACTAGTGTGATTAAATTTTACCAATACCATGATGATAGAAGAATCTTAGTTGTGTGTGCATAAAATTAAATGATACAAGTACAAGTTAGGAGGCTAGGACCAGGTATGAAAATTTATCTTATTTGTATAGTTTAATGCAGATGCATTATTTGATTCCATTTTAAATGACCATTTAATAACTTCAACTGAATGACCTCCATTTATGATGAGCGGTGGGTAATACTATAATTAGTTACATCTTAATCACTATATCTACCATATAATGTGAAATCAGGCCATGTCTTTGACCTAAGATTAATAGACATATTGTAAAAATAATTCCCACCATTATTTATTATTATTGTTGTTATTTTGTTTTTCTACTATTCAGCTTAACATTACAAAGACTAATTCACCGAAAATCTAATAAATTTTATTTAAGAATTTGTTATTGGCCAATCAATTATTCCATGTACAAGACGGAATAACATTTACTCAAATTGAAGAGTGAGCCGACTAACCAACCAACCTAATTTTGATTATTCATTTTATTTTATTTGATGAATAAGGAAGAAAAGAAACAAATAAGTAATAAATAGAAGCATGTGATGTGGTCCTAGTTGAGTAAGTATGGATCAAGTTCAAACATAGGTTATTCCAAAGATGAGGACAAACATAAGGAAGGATACTAAGAGAGTTAGAGGTATATGTTAACAGTTGAGGCATATATTCCTTGTCTCTTCTCTTATTGTCACTGTGCTGCCAATGCTTTGATAATATTTAATTGGCCGCCTTCCTTTCTCATTGGATCTTATGGATCATCCTGTGATAAGATCACCAACGGCTTAAGATAAGATCTAAGATGAACTAGGGTTAACACACAAGATAAAATTTGAAACAAAGAAGAACAACAAAATTGTCTCTAGATATTTTTGTAAGTGTTTATTAAGCTTAAAAGTATGTATAAATTTTGATAAGTTTGACCCTGTAGAACCTATTTGAATCTTTTACACATAAAAGAGAAAAAAAAAGGCCAGGATTCATCTCCTTGCATATGTTATGGAAAAAAAGAAATTAAAACAAAGGGAAAAAATGTTATGTTTATTTTAGATGATTCATCTTTAAGGTTTTTTTACTAATTAAAAATGTTGTATTCTTTCTTAATTAAACAACAAGTTTGAATTAAACAAAGGCCAAGGTTAGAGATAGATGCATTATAGAAGTATGGATATGAATATTGCAAAGTTTATGGGGCACTTTAGGTGGTATTAAGAGTCCTAATGGCAAGAAAGTTTAGTGTGGTTTGGTACATGGTAATGACATTTCATTACTATTAACATGTGGCACATGCACCCTCATAAATGTGTGCACCATTCCCTTGTTTGGGAACTGGTATCATTCAATGAGTGAATCTCCATTGGATATTTCAAATTTTGGAGCCAAGTATTTGGAACTACAAAGGTGGTGGTGCAGTTGGCATGAAACTCATAAATATAGAGAGAGACCCTTTTACATCAATGTTCTGTTCTGAGTCCTGACACTTCATTTTTTTTTATTTGTTATTTATTAAGCATTTTTGGATCTTCCTTCTATTAAATGGTTTGATGCAGACTTAGCCAGATGCTGATAGCAATGCAGTACTTAAGGCAAGGGTAGAGGATGTACAGAAATGGGGGTAATACTGTCATAGACTTCCCTCCAATGGTTAAACCTCTACAAGAAATGGATTACTCCTTTTATACTTCGTCTTTTCTATAGTGTTTATATTTGACTTTGTAAATTTACATATAAAGAGGTGGATTCTATATACTTTGCTACACCTTATCTTAAAATAGATTTTTACACCCTAGTTGTAAGAACTGAATTGATAATTAAATCGATTAAATTATTAATTTATTAGTTTATTAATTTAACCGATAAATTACTGGTTACACTGATAAAATTAGTTTATATTTATTATATTGTTATATACTAGGGCAAGTTACTTAATTAAACTGTTTGAAGATCAAAATTACCAGAATATAACTTTTGAATACTACAGACACAAATACAACATTTACATAACTATAGAAATTGTGGGAGGCTATAGTGGTTTAGGGATTGAACATAAACTGTTACAGCGTGTAGCGGTTTATGTGGGAACTGGTGTTGGCCAAAAATCGTAGCGGTTTATGTGAGAATTGGTGTTGGCCAAAAACCACTATAGAGTGAAGCGGTTTCTGAAGGAATTTGAACGTGAAGAAATCGCGAGAAGCTCTAGCAGTTTTTTGGAAAATGCATCGTTGCACAAACTATAGGTGGGTGTCGCAGTTTACATGTGGTAGCCTATAAAACCACTTTAGGCAGTAGCGGATTCTTCACTTGAAATGCAAACAAAAAATTAGAGAAATAATTTTGTTTAGAGAGAGAAAGAGAGTTGTGGATTGAAAGAAAGAGGAGGAGGTTTGGAGAGGATTTAGCCATTTGGGATTCTTAGAGGGACCATTTTTAAGTGGGACCATAGCGAACGAAAACAGCTTGTACCGACTCAACGGCTTTGCTCACATTGCCGTCGGTATTAGTGAAGAGGTAAGTTTGTTTTCTTTTAAATATTAAAGTTTATAACATAAAATGTAGTATTTAGGTATAGGAATTAGAATATAGAATTTAAGGTTTGTAATTTAGTATTTGAAATTTAAGATTTAAAATGTAAAATTAAGGATTTAAAATTTTAAATGTAGAAGGTTTGTAGTTTACTATTTGAGATTTAAGATTCAAATTTTAAATATAGAATTTAAGGTTTGTAGGTTAGTATTTGAAAATTAAGATTTAAAATTTAAAATTTAGAAGGTTTTTCGTTTAGTATTTGAAATTTAAGATTTAAATTTTAAATATAGAATTTAAAATTTAGGACTTATAAATTTAAAAGTTGGAGGTTTTTAACTTGTTCTAAAGTACATTAACATTCGTTTTATATTTTTATGTAAAAGGTCATATGTATTTCTCTATTTTAATAAAATTAGACTTATAAATAATGTTAAGAGAACTATATTTAAAATTTTTGTTAAAAGATGGGATAGATAAGACACTCCATTCTGTTTGCCCAATCACACATCGTAGGATTTTCAGTCCTCATAATATTAAATCAATAGTCAAACTCTGCCTCAATCTTTGCATAAATAGCATTCACAAGTAGCCGTCTCGCATCCTGATCCTTGAAACTGATGGAGAAATTAGCTGCAACGTGACAAATGCAAAATGTTCGATATGCATGAGGAGGTAGCCAACCACTATCAGGTGCCTCCAGCACAGCTTTGATGCCATTGTGTCTGTCAGAGATCACCAGAATATCCTCTTGCAGAGTCACATGTTGTACTCGTAGGTTGGTCAGGAAAAAAAGACCAGGACTCCGCATTTTTCCCTTCCACAAGTGCAAAATCAATGGACAAAATATTCGAGTTTCCATCTTGCGCGATAGTCAGAAGTAAAGTACCATCATACTTGTCATACAAATGAGTACCATCCATACTGAATAGTGGCTTGCAATGTTGAAATGCTTCAACACAAGGAGGAAATGTCTAGAAAAAACGATGAAAGTATATGGTAGATTCATCAACCTGATCACAGACTCTAACTGGAGAAGTCTTTAATAGCGCAACGGTTTTCCTCTATGGTGAACTGCACACCCAAGATCCAACGGGGTAACTCGGCATAGGACTCTTCCCAATCTCCGTAGATCTGTGCTACTGTCTTCTGTTTCGCCATCAAGACCTTCCTGTAACTAGGCCTGAATCCATAGGATGTTTCAGTAGCTTCTTGCAACACCTTTTATCGTAACCGCTGCATCAGCCCTAACCAAGGGAAAGATCCTCGTACAAATGACATGATAATCAAGCTGTCGATGATTTCTTGAAATTGAGATAGCCAACAATGTCAGCAGGCTCTTTGTCCGAATCATTATCTCGCATCGCATTTTCAACCCGATCCGGTTCACCCTCACCTGCAATATCCGGAATCAGATAGGGTGACCTAGCTATTCCAACTGCAACAGATGGAGGATCAGCCAACAGACAAGCAGGCGCAACGACAGGCATCGAGATAGAAGCACCCCCACCGTAGTCGACTGAGGATTCGGCCTTGATGCCCCAGAACTGTCGACGCCATCTTCTAACTTGGCATACAACTCCTGTATTCTCACTTTCAGAAAACTTTGTCAACAATGAAACAAAACCTGCATATCTTCGTCGGATCCTATCACAAATGTTTCATAATTCACACCAGTTGACACAACCGCAATAGAAATCTTGTAGAACAACTTCTTCATCCACTTTGTCCCACACACCCCCACCTTTTGTAATATACTGATTTTTAGCTCTGACAACGTATTTGATGACTGAATAAAAATACTCACTGGTTCTCTATCAGTAAATTTAACACCTTACTTTTTACTTTTTTGAATTTTTTTCAGAATAATGCACTAGAGCTAAAAAACTCTCCTTACTCTCCATATGTGAAAATGACACTATACTACTTCACCATTGTCTCATATTAGGTATTTATAGACATTTTCTATATTGTCACACGGTTTCCAAAACAATACAATCAGAAGAAACTGCTAGAGCCTCTCGTGGTTTCTTCACGTTCAGATACTTTTAGAAACTGTTACACCCTATAGTAGTTTCTGGCCAACACCAACTTCCACGTAAACCGCTACATGCTATAGTAGTTTACGTTCAATTCCTAAACCATTATAGCCTCCCACAATTTCTATAGTTATGTAAATGTTGCATTTACGTCTGCAGTATTCAAAAGTTGTATTCTGGTAATTATGGTTTCCAAACAATTTAAATGAGTAACTTACTCTATTTGTATTTATTGAAAAGATTATATAATTAATAATGATCATTTATGATAATAAGAAATAGCATAGCTTAATGATAAAAGGAGCATGTAGTAATAAAAGGACCTGTGTCTATACCACTGACAATCGGATTTTTTGCTAGTAAAGAATTCTCAAATAAATTCTCGTTGCTAGTATAGAATCTAAACCAACAAAGAATTCTTTCGTACAAAATTTTGTTTGTCACTAAAGCAAACCCAATAAAAATAATAAACCGAAGTATTTAAACGGCGGGTCGTCTCTCAAGGAATTGTAGGGATGTGTATTTATTATTGGTTATGGAAGATTATCTTTTTGGGATTTTTGAATAAGGAACAAGAAAAATAAATTGCAAGAAAGTAAATTAATAATTAAGAAAACTCTTGGCAAGGTATGAGAATTAGACGTCCTATCCTAGTTATCCTTATCAATTGTGATGAGAATTGTTCATTGCTCCCACTTAGTTAACCCTTACTAAATAAAGGAAAGTCAAGTGGACAAATCAATTTGATTCCTCAAGTCCTAGTCAACTCCTAAGGAAAGACTAGCTTAGAGGAATCCAAATCAACCACCAAATTCTAATTATCAGTCAACAAAGGAGTTTGATAACTCAAGCGTCTCTAATTACTCAACCAAAGCTAAGAATGTAAAAAGCTGAATTAAAATCATAAATATGAAATACCTCAAATTGCATTAAATAAAGAAATCAAATCTAACATGGAGTTCATAAACCCAATTGGGAAAATAAATAAACTAAAATGCTAGAATAAATAAAAGTAGAAGAGAAACTAAATTAAAGGAACATTGAACCTGGAATTGAGAAGAAATAAACCTAAAACTAAGAGAAATCCTCAAACCTAGAGAGAGGAGAGGTCTCTCCTCTCTCTCTCTAGAAAACTACATCTAAAACCTAAATTATGAATGAATGTTGTGTATTGAGTCTCTACTTGTCCCCTGGCTTTAGTCTGCATTTTTGGGTCAAAAACTGGGTCCAAACTCAGCCCAAAATTGCCCCCAGCATTTTTTGCAATTTCTGCAGGTAGCGCATGTCATGCGTATGCGTCAGTCACGCGTACGCGTCGATCGACAAAAATCCTGGTCACGCGTACGAGTCACTTGTCTTCTGCTCTAGTCACGCGTACGCGTTAGGTACGCGCACGTGTCGTCGTGCAAACTCCAATTCACGCGTACGCGTCAGGTACGCGCACGCGTCGATCCCCGCTAGTTGTCTCCTTTATTTCTTGTGTTCCTTCCATTTTTGCAAGCTTCATTTCTATCCTCTAAGCCATTCCTGCCCCCCATAAAGCCTAAAAACACTTAACGCACAGATCACGGCATCGAATGGTAATGAGAGAGGATTAATAATTAACAATTTTAAGGCCAAAGAAGCATGTTTTTAATTATAGCACAGAATTAGGAAGGAAAATGTAAACTCATGCAAATTATATGAATAAGTGAGCAGAGAGTTGATAAAAACCACTCAAATTAGCACAAGATAAACCATAAAATAGCGGTTTATCAATCTCCTCATACTTAAACATTAGCATGTCCTCATGTTAAGCTCAAGGAGATATCTAAGATGATTCTGTCTACTTGGTTAAAAGTAAATAAGTTCTTCAAGACAAAAACAAATCAGATTCCACTTAATTTAAATCACACAATAAAAGACAAGTAAACTTGTAAGAAGATAGCTCATGAAAGCAGGGAACATAGAATCAAGCATTGAATCCTCACTGGTAGTGTATATGCACTCTAATCGCTCAAGTGTCTAGGGTTAATTCACTCTACTCTTCTTTAATCATGCTTTCTAAAACTTTGTTCTTCATCTAACCAATCAACAAAAATTTAGTATACCAATGCAAACATCATGAGGTCTTTTCAAGGTTGTAATGGGGCTAAGGTAAAGCTAAGGTGAGGATATATGTATGGCCAAGTGAGCTATAATATGAATCCTTGATTAACCTAACCTTTCACCTAACAGACACACACACTCTATGTAATTTCAAAATCATGCCTAGCTACCCATAATTCCCACTCTTGTATCATATACTCATATACCAAATTTTTCTTAATTTTATCACATATGTATTGATCTTTTATTAAATTTAACATTGGGAAAATTTTTTTCCCTTATTTAATTACTTATTTATTTGAATATTTTTTATTTTTTTCGATTTTTTTTTCATTTTTTTATTAAGAATATAAAAGTAAACATAGCATATCAATGCACATAGATTTTTAATTTTTCTGGTATCACATGAGTAGGTACCCAAATTTCCAAAATCTTGTCAATAAAATTCCACACTTTCTTATCAACCCAAGTTCTCACAGTTTCCCACACTTAATTGATACACAATCTCTATCTTAAGCTAACCAAAGATTTAATTGGGATAATTAATTATTTTTCTGCTTAAGACTAGTGATGTGGTACAATATAAAATAAACGGGGATTAAAAGGCTCAAAGTGGCAAACAAAGGTAATTGAAAGGGTAGGCTATTTGGGATAAGTGAGCTAAAATCAAATGATGGCCTCAATCATATGCAAGCATGTAAATATACTAAACAATGGACATATAGAATGGAACAAAATATAGATTACAATCATAGAGAAGAAAACACACAAGAATGAAATATTATGGTTAAATAATGTAACCATGTAATGAAACTCAAATCTCACAGGTTGTGTGTTCTTAGCTATAATTCATGTTCCAAATTACAATCTCCAAACAAGTTTAACACAAATTTTCAATTTAAATTAGTGAAATGCTATAAAATAGGGTCTTAAAAAGAAATTATTACTCTGATCAAGCAGTGGTAACATATGCACAAAATCAAAAAAATATGCAATCAAATATGCAAATGCAACAATTAAATTAACATAGAATCTTAAACATTGGCGTTGAAATAGGAACTAACTAACCCACGGAAGTCGGTATCGACCTCCCCACACTTAAAGATTGTACCGTCCTCGGTGCATGCTAAGATGTGCAAGTGGACGGGTTGCTCCAATTGATGCGTTTCTCCAAAGATTGTGCAGATAGACTTGTCTGTCGCCCCATGTAAAAATTTTTCGTTTCCTTTCCTGGTGGCCATCCTGAAAGAAAAAGGGAAGAAAAGTAACCCAAAAACAAAGATAGAAAACGAACAAAACATGGGTGAGTTAATGCCAAACAATGAGAGTCCCAAGTACATGGTAGCTACAACATGCAAGTGAAAAAATAGTTGAAGCACATGGCATATCAATAGTGCA
This sequence comes from Arachis ipaensis, assembly GCF_000816755.2. Lineage (NCBI taxonomy): Eukaryota > Viridiplantae > Streptophyta > Magnoliopsida > Fabales > Fabaceae > Arachis > Arachis ipaensis. The sequence continues at coordinate 14,811,146 of NC_029792.2, forward strand.
AAAATTATAATAGTGGGGGAGAGACAGTAGATAATGAAAGACAATATAAATTCATGTCAATGCAATAGGAATACAGGTAGCATAAAAGATTGGCATTGACAGATAATTAATATCACCCAACAGTATAAAATAAGTCACTAAGCACCAAAATAATACCAGAAAAGATACAACAATGGAATAAGAACATTCAACACCAATGGTAAGATAATAACTTAGAGAAGAAAATAAAAATATGCACAAAATTAAAATGCAATGAATGCAAATAATTTAAGTAAAATAGAATGAAAGAGAATAAGGATGAGAAGTTAAAGAAATGAAGAAGAAGAAAGTAAGAAAAGAGAAAGAAAGAAGGAGAAAAGAGAGAAGAAAGGAGAAAGAAATGAAAAACGGGATGTGACACGCACGCGTGAAAACAAAGACCGCCATGTGACGCGTAAGCGTCCCTCACGCGTACGCGTGGGTGGCTAAAAGTGAAAATTGACGCGTGCGCGTCGGTAACGCGTACGCGTCCCTTCTCGCACAACTCCAGCACCATGGCCACATAACTCTCTGTTTAATGTGCTTTTTTACGCCGATTTGCATTCCCACGCATACGCGTCGCTAACGCTTACGCGTGGGTTGAAATTTTTTGCAGGGGACGCGTACGCGTGGCGTGGCTTGTGCGCCACGCACCACTCCCGCGCGTCTCTCGCACAACTCTCTATTTAGTTGCGCACACCAACGACGCGTGCGCGTCGTAGACGCTTGCGCGTCGATCCACTACTTTTTTTAATATGAAAAATGCAGAATGCAGAATGCAGATGCTGATGCAGACATTATGAATGAACACTAAGAAAAATTGAATAAAATAAAACTAAGAATAAAACAAAATAAAATAAAACTAAGACTGAAAAAGAACGATCATACCATGGTGGGTTGTCTCCCACCTAGCACTTTTAGTTAGAGTCCTTAAGTTGGACATTTGGGGAGTTCTCTGTCATGGTGGCTTGTGCTTGAACTCATCCTGGAATCTCCACCAATGTTTGTAATTCCAATAGCCTCCGGGGTCCCAAACTAGGCACATAAATCCTTCGAACAAGTTAAAGCAAGTGACAAGGCCCCATGAGTGTTGATTGCCAGAATGAATTCCGGGGTCCCAAACCTTGCTTTTGCTCCCGTTTTCTTGTTGATCATCAGTTTTCTACTTGGGTGATGAGCAATTGGAATTCTCACGGAGACATCCAAACAACCTCCTGGACCCATTCAATTGAGACTTATACCAACCATTGCACTTAGACTTGGAGCGTGCAACCATATTGAACCTTGCAGGACGACTCCTACCACTAACCATCTCCCTCTTACTATTAAAGGCACAAAGAGCTCTAAGTTGACCATCTGTCTCAAGTAAACCATATTCAAGTGGAATGAGAAAGCAAAGGGATATGAATTTTACCCACTTGAATGTTGTATTAGATGGTAATGGCCTTGGGGGAGAGGTCTCCAACAGCTTTGGCAAGGTGAATTCAAGCTCCATTCCCTTGTGCTCTTCCTTGACAACTTCCACCTCTTTGCAAGCTTCTGCAACAGTAACCTCTTCCTCTAGTTCAATGGGAGAGAGTTTAATTGTAGGTAGAAACTCATTTACTATTGAACTCATCTCATGATCAACAGCTTCCAAGTCTTCGACCATGATATGCCTTGGAGGTTGTATACCCTCTTCAACATCAAATTCAAACGTCTTGGAAGGAGGCGCTATGACTTGAGTTTCTCATGGAGGTTCTGCATTTCCTAAGTCTTCAACCACCTCTTCTTCTTTGATAGTTTCGGCTTCACTTGGAAGGAGGCGCTATCACTTGAGTTAACCCTTGAACACAGCAATTTTTCTTTTCTTTGGTGCTTTGCACCTTGAGCCTAGACGTGACTTTAAATGTTTTGTCTCAAGTTTTACTTGACACAGAAACACCACAAGTACTTAACTGGGGAACTCTTTTGAAGTTCTAATTTTTCTTTCAGCTACTCCCAGGTAGTGGTGCTCAAAGCCTTTGGCATACTCTGCTAATTGCCATTGATCTCGACTCTAAATGTTTTGTCTCAAGGATTACTTGACACAAGAACACCACAAGCATGTAACTAGGAAAACAACTCTTTGAGCTTTTAATCATGTCTGACCTCCCTAGTCATTGATGCTCAGAGCCTTGGACCTGTTTTTTTTGCTTCAAGGATTAAACTTTTTACTTATTTCAGAGAAGTCATAATAATTTTCTAAATCCCTGTTCCTAGTACATCAACATTCTTTGATTCAAATTTAATTATGCACTGTTCATGTCATGCATTCAGAATTACAGAAAATACCACCACATCTAAGTAAATAAGACTATTCTTCAATATAAACCCACTTTCTCATGCAATACATCACTTCTGTATTTTTTATTTGAATTCAAGCTCAGTGAGTAATACACGAAACATCTTTTTAGAATTAAGGCAATTAAGAGAAAACTAAACTAAACCTAAGATTCTAACTAATAAAGGATCATGCAACAAACAAAGCAAAATAGCAAAAAACCGGAACATAACATAACAAAAGCGGAAAGGAATATAGAATGAAAGGAACTCAACCACCTTAGTTATCCTAGCGGTCGTTTTATTTTTCAGGTTGTGCTCCTCCTGTGAAGATGATTCGCCTCCCTTTGGTGCCATAAGAATAAACAGAAAACTTCTAAGTGAAGCGTCAACACCAAACTTAAAGGTTTTCTTGTCCTTAAGCAAAGAAGAACTGAAAACAGAAAGACACAACTATTATGATGAAAGAAGAATAAAAGGATAAAAGAACAAGAGAGAATTAGGATTGGGAGCAAGAGAAAGAAAATTAAAACTGGGCGGCGAACTAGTGTAGTTGTGCGACGAAGGCGACATGTACGCGTGTGGCACGCGTACGCGTGGGTCGCGAATTTTCCTTAATGACGTGTGAGCGTCAGGAACGCGTTCGCGTGCCCATGATTTGTGCGATTCGCGCAAAGCCAGCCGCGCGCATGCACAACTCTCTGTTCGCGTGGCTTGGGAACCAATAATTTCATGCGACGCGTGCGCGTCATGCACACGCACGCGTGGATGGCCATTTGTGCAAATGACACGCACACGTCAGGAACGCGTACGCGTGAACAAGTTTTGTGCTTTTAGCACACTTCCAACCCTAAGCCAGCACAACTTTCTGCCAAAACACTTATTTATGTCGATTTTTAAGGTGACGCGTATGCGTCAATGACGCGTACGTGTCAATGACGCGTACGCGTGGAGTGCCAAAATCACGAATGACGCGCACGTGTGGGGTACACATACGCGTGGGCTTGTTTGTGCGAAAGGCATCATTCCTGCGCCACTCCCGCGCAACTCTCTGGTCATTTTTATTTTTCACGCACACCCATCTGACGCGTCCACATCAGCAACGCTTGCGCGTCAGGTGCTCTCTCTCTTTTTTTTTTTTGTCCGGCTCCTGTTCTAAGATAGCTGCATGATATGAAAAACAGTAAAAACTTAGTAAAAATCAAATAAGGAAGAAAACTACTACTACGAAAAATAGCTAAGGATACGAAATTATCGGGTTACCTCCCAACAAGTGCTTCTTTAACGTCACTAGCTTGACGGTCAGTTCTTCTAGTTCAGCAGATGAGTGGACCTCTGGCGATCAATCTCACCTCCAAGATAGTGCTTCAGCCTCTGGCCATTCACTGTAAATTTTCTGTCAGAATTCTCTTCCTGTATTTCCACATGACCATATGGTGAAGCGCTGGTAACCACAAACGGTCCTGACCACCGGGATTTCAGCTTTCCGGGAAAGAATTTTAGCCTTGAATTATAGAGAAGCACTCTCTGTCCTGGCTCAAAGACTCTGATGGCAATCTTCTTGTCATGCAGTATCTTGGTTCTCTCCTTATAGAGGTTGGCATTCTCATAGGCTGAATATCTGAATTCGTCAAGCTCATTTAACTGAAGCATCCGCTTAATTCCTGCAGCTTCTGAATCAAGATTCAGATATCTGATTGCCCAGTAAGCTTTATGCTCCAACTCAACTGGCAAGTGACAGGCTTTGCCATAGACCAACTGATAAGGGGACATGCCAATAAGAGTATTATAAGCTGTCCGGTATGCCCAAAGAGCATCATCAAGCTTCCTAGACCAGTCCTTTCTTGAAACACTGACGGTCTTCTCTAGAATCCGCTTGAGTTCCCTGTTGAAAACTTCAACCTGTCCATTTGTCTGAGGGTGATAGGGGGTTGCCACTTTATGATGGACTCCATACCTCTGTAGAAGAGAGTCCAGCTGTCTGTTACAGAAGTGACTTCCTCCATCACTACTTAGTGTCCTCGGGACACCAAACCGGCTAAAGATATATCTCTGAAGAAAGCTCATTACAACCTTGGCATCATTGGTGGGTAGAGCTACAACTTCCACCTACTTGGACACATAATTAACTGCCACTAGAATATAGTTGTTTGAATGTGAGGGTGGAAAAGGTCCCATGAAATCAATACCCCATAGATCAAACAACTCAACCTCAAGAATCCCCTGTTATGGCATTTCATGGTTGGCAGGAAGATTCGTGGCTTTTGCACATCTGTCACAGTGCTTCACAAATTCTCTTGAATTTCTGAAGAGAGTAGGCTAGTAGAACCTGCTCTGAAGGACCTTTGTAGCTGTCCTTTCACCACCAAAGTAGCCTTCATAATCAGAACCATGACAGTGCCAAAGAATTTGCTGTGTTTCTTCATCTGGGACACATCTCCTGATTATACCATTTGAACACCTTTTAAAAAGGTATGGTTCCTCCCAAATATAGTACTTGGCATCAGTCAATAGCTTCTTTACTTGTTGACTGCTGTACTCCCTTGGAATAAAATTCATGGCCTTATAATTTGCAATGTCTGCAAACCATGGATCCTGCCGAATGAGGAACAATTGCTCATCCAGAAACGTCTCAGTCACAGCTGTGGGTGGTTGTAATCCTGCTTCAGGCTCAATTCTGGAGAGATGGTCAGCCACTTGATTTTCTGACCCTTTCCTATCTTTTATCTCAATATCAAACTCCTGAAGGAGCAACACTCATCTGATTAATCTTGGTTTAGAATCCTATTTGGTTAGAAGGTACTTCAAAGCAGCATGGTCAGTATAAACAATAACCTTAGAACCAAGTAAATAGGACCTAAACTTATCAACAGCATACACAACAGCTAATAATTCCTTTTCTGTAGTGGTGTAATTCTTTTGAGCATTATTTAACACACGACTGGCATAGTAAATGACATGTACAAGCTTACCATGCCTCTGTCCTAAAACAACTCCTATAGCAAAATCACTAGCATCACACATCAATTCAAATGGTAAATCCCAATCAGGGGAAGCTATAATGGGAGCAGAGGTAAGGTTTGCTTTCAGAGTTTTAAAAGCATGTAGACAATCAGAATCAAAGACAAAAGGAACATCAGCAACTAACAGGTTGCTTAAAGGTTTAGCAATTTTAGAAAAATCCTTTATAAATCTTCTATAAAATCCTACATGACCTAAGAAACTCCTGACTGCCTTAACATTAGTTGGTGGTGGTAATTTTTCAATTACTTCTACCTTTGCTCTATCAACCTCAATTCCCTTACTTAAAATCCGGTGTCCAAGAACAATACCTTCTGTAACCATAAAATGACATTTTTCCCAATTTAAAACAAGGTTTGATTCTTGACACCATTTCAAGACAAGAGATAAATGTTTAAGGCAGGATTCAAAAGAATTACCAAAAATAGAAAAGTCATCCATAAATACCTCAATAAACTTTTCAACCATATCAGAAAAAATTGAAAGCATACACCTCTGAAAAGTTGCTAGAGCATTACAAAGTCCAAAAGGCATTCTTCTGTAGGCAAATACTCCAAAGGAGCATGTGAATACTGTCTTCTCTTGATCTTGAGGGTCCACTACAATTTGGTTATATCCAAAATAGTCATCTAGAAAGCAATAAAATGCATGACCAGCTAACCTCTCAAGCATCTGATCAATGAAAGACAGGGGGAAGTGATCCTTCCTTGTAGTAGTGTTGAGCCTCCTGTAGTCTATATCCAGTGATTGTTCTTGTAGGAATAAGCTCATTCTCTTCATTCTTGATCACTGTCATCCCTCCTTTCTTGGGAACTACCTGTACAGGATTTACCTAAGGACTGTCAGAAATAGGGTAAATAATACCTGCTTTCCATAGTTTAATTACCTCTTTTTGGACCACCTCTTTCATAGTTGGATTGAGTCTCTTTTGTGGTTGCACAACTGGTTTAGCATCATCTTCAAAGAGGATCTTGTGCATGCACTTGGTTGGACTAATTCCCTTCAAGTCACTAATGGTCCACCCAAGAGCTATTTTATGGCTCATGAGCACTAAAATAAGTGCCTCTTCCTCTTCAGGCTTCAGGGAAGAGCTAATAATCACTGAATAGGAATCATTTTCACCCAAGAACACATATTTCAGAGAAGGAGGTAAAGGTTTGAGCTCAAGCTTGGGGGCTTCCTCCTCTGCTTTAGGCGTGTGAACTATATCCTTCTGGGGTGGTGAATCATCAACTTCCATTAACTCATTTTCAGAGATAGGATCCAGAATGTCATCAAGTACCTCAGCTTCCAGTACTTCTTGAACAAGTGGTTCAACAACATCAATTCTCATACACCCTTCAGAATCATTAGGGTGCTTGAGAGCTTCAAAAACATTAAGGACCACCTGTTCTTTATTGACCCTCAGGGTTAATTCACCCTTTTGCACATCAATCAGAGCTCTACCTGTAGCTAAAAAGGGTCTACCAAGAATAAGAGAGGATTTTACATCCTCTTCCATGTCTAATATAACAAAATCAGCAGGAAAAATAAATGGTCCTACTTTCACAAGTAAATCCTCAACAACACCCACATGTAATTTAATAGAAAGATCAGCAAGTTGAAGAGAAATACGAGTGGGTTTCACCTCCTCAATTTGAAGCTTTTTTATCACTGAAAGTGGCATGAGATTGATGCTAGCTCCAAGGTCACATAAAGCTCTCTGAATGGTGACATCTCCAATGGTGCAAGGAATCACAAAGCTCCCTAGATCTTGCATTTTCTCAGGAAGTTTATGTTGAATAATGGCACTACATTCCTTGGTTAACACCACGGTTTCTTGCTCCTTCCAATTCCTCTTGTTAGTCAACAATTCTTTCATAAATTTAGCATAAAGGGGCATTTGCTCAAGCGCCTCTGTAAAAGGAATGTTGATCTGTAGCTTCTTGAAGACATCTAAAAATTTAGAGAACTGCTTTTCTTCGAAACACTTCTGAAGACTTTGAGGATATGGCATTTTCGCCTTGTATTCAGGAGCCTTTGGCAATGTAGGATACTTGTCAAGAGAGTCAGGGAACGGATTGTCTGCACGCTTTGAAGGGGCGTGCTCCACTTCTTCCTTCTTCTCCTTTGGAGCTTTCTTCTCAACTAGCTCTTCATTGGCCCTTGTCTCAGAGCCAGCTGTTTTACCACTTCTCAATTGAATAACCTTACAATCTTCTCTTGGGTTCATCACTGTATCACCTGAAAATGTACTTGTAGACCTCTCAGGTATTTGCTTGCTCAGTTGGCCCATTTGCACCTCTAAGTTTCTAATGGAGGCTTTGGTTTCCTGCATAAAACTCCTCATCATCTCCCAATTAGAATCTTCTTAGGATTTAGGGTTTGCCTGCTGAGGTGGTTGTTGCTGCTGAGACTGAAATTGGCGATTATTGTGATTGTTCTGTTGGAAACCGTCCTGAGAACTATTGTTGAAGTTTTGAGGCCTCTGAGGTTGGTCTCTCCACCCAAAATTTGGGTGATTTCTCCATCTTTGATTGTATGTCTTAGAATATGGATCATTGTTGGGATTTTTAGGACCACTCCCCATGTAATTTACCTGTTCAGAAGAGGGTTGAGCATAATCATAATTATCATTTTGTACAAAGTTACCTCCCATGTCATAGGAGGCCTCTTGAGGTAGATTTTGGGTGTTGATAGCTGAGACTTGCATGCCACCCATCTATTGAGTAAGTAAATTTATTTGCTGAGACATAAAATTGTTCTGAGCAAGAAGAGCATTAAGAGCTTCTACTTCCATAACACCCTTCTTCTGAGGAGCCTCAGAGTTCACAGGATTCCTGTTAGATGAGTATAAATATTGGTTGCTAGAAACTAATTCAATCAGCTCAATAGTCTCCTCCGGTGTCTTCTTCTTGTGCAATGAACCACCTGCAGAATTATCTAAGCACATCTTGGACATTTCACCCAATCCTTCATAAAAGATATCTAGTTGGGTCCATTTAGAGAACATGTCTGGAGGGCATTGCCTAATCAGTAGCTTGTACCTTTCCCAAGCTTCATAAAGATTTTCACCATCCCTCTGTCTGAAGGTCTGAACTTCCACCCTAAGCTTAGTCAGCTTCTTTGGTGGGAAAAATTTAGTAAGAAACTCAGTAACAACCTTGTCCCAAGTATTCAAACTCTCTTTGGGCTGGGAGTCTAGCCATAGCTTTGCTCCATCCCTCAGAGTAAATGGGAAGAGCATGAGTTTGTCTGGGTTCACTCTATTTGTCTTTACAGTATCACAAATCTATAGAAAATTAGAAATAAATTGATTTGGGTCTTCGTGGGAAAGACCATGATACTGACAGTTTTGTTGCACCAGAGTGACCAATTGTGGCTTCAACTCAAAGTTGTTTGCAGTTATAGGAGGCACCACAATGCTTTTACCATAAAGATCTGCAGTAGGAGCAGAGTAAGAGTCAAGCACTCTCCTTTGTTGATCATCCCTATTCGGATTTGCCAAATTGGCATTAACAGCATTATTGTAATCCATAGTGGATTCTTCAGCTTTGTAAAGTCTTGCTTGTTGTCAACGTCGCCTGAGAGTTCTTTCAGGTTTAAGATCAAAGTCTAAGAGATGTTCTTTGTCTCTATTCCTGCGCATAAATAAACAGAAAACAAGAAAAGATGGGATTCTCTATGTCAGAGTGCAGAGAAGTCCCAGTGAGGTATCCTATGTAAAATAGTAAAATAAAAATACTAAATAAAATAAATAAATTTCAAAAATGATAACTAAAATTAGACAGAAAATTTTGAAAATTAACAGGAAAAATAAACAAGAAAATTAAAATAAAATTAACTAGGTGACACCAAACTTAAGTTCAGAAATTAAGGAAAAATATAAGTGTTATTTATTTAATTAAATTTTTTTTGAAAATATTAGGCAAAATAATAAAAAAATTAAAATTAAAACACCTAATCTAAGCAATCAAACAGCTGATAGTTGTTAATCACTATCAATCCCCGGCAACGGCACCAAAAACTTGGTTGAGGAAATTTATAACCCACAAACTAACCGGCAAGTGCACCGGGTCGTACCAAGTAATACCTCAGGTGAGTGAGGGTCGATCCCACGAGGATTGAAGGACTTTAATTACCCAAATAAAAGGATTATATGTCACGTATCCCATTAAATCCAGATAATTAAAATTTAGGAGAATATATTTTCAAGCTGTTGTTCAAGTAAAGAGCTTTTCCAAGTTATACAAGAACTCAAATAGAAAGAGGGTCATACTTCCGTTTCACCCAAATTCATAAGATAAAGAGCGAAAACAATTCTTAAATTATAAATCCATACATAAATTAAAATAGAAAAAGCAATAAAATCAATCCATACAAATAGACAGAGCTCCTAACCTTAACAATGGAGGATTAGTTGCTCATGGTTCAGAGTAGAAAGCTGTGGAATATGGAATGTAAATTTGTATAGTATTAGAATGGGATCCCCCCTAAAAGAGAAGTTTCTTTTTCTTTTTATATCTAATCCTAATTAATTTAAAATCTAATTTATAAAATTAAAATAATATCTTTTCCTAAAAATAATATTTGAATTTAAATCAGAATTAATCAAATAATCAGCAAATCTTCAATGGATGGATGTGGACCACTTATTTTGTCCATTCTGTAGCTTCTAATCTGTGTTTTCTGGGGTGGAAACTGGGTCAAAACAGCCCAGAAATCGCCCCCAACGTTTTTCTGCGTTTTCTGCACGTGGCGCATATCACGCGTACGCGTCAGTCACGTGTACGCGCCGATGGTCTTTTTTACGAGTCACGCGGACGCGTCGGTCACGCGCACATGTCGCTGTGCAATTCTTCAAATCACGCGTACGCGTCAGTCACGCGCACGCATCACTCCTTGCTGCCATCTCCTTTGATTCTTGTGCTGTAGAAACTCCATCAAATCCTGCCGAATGCTACCTAAAATAAACAAAATTGCAAAAGACTCAAAGTAGCATCCATATTGGCTAAAAGATAATTAATTCTTTATTAAACTCAACAAATTAGATGCAAAGCCACTAGGAAAAGATAGAAAAGATGCTCACGCATCAGTGCACTAGAGCTTGAGGGTTGATTGTTGGAGGTATTCGATGATCCAACATGGGAGACGAGGGCTTGTATAGCAGAGGTCAGACCGGTAAGTGTGCTTTCCAGGGTCTTTTGTCCTTGTGCAAGAGATTGAAGCATCTCGTCATAGGAAGATGAAGGGGGGCAATTGTTTTGGAATTGGGGTGGTTCTAAGTATAGATCATAAAGCTCTTGGTATGGTGGGTAAGGATTAGGGTCATATGGGGGTGTCTGGTGGTAAGGTGCTTGTGAGTATGGTGGTTCAAAGTTATGTTGAGGAGGGGATTAATAGGTATATTGTGGTGGGTGTTGATTGTCACGGAGAGGTCCATCATAACCATTGTCTTGGTATGCATCATAGAATGGTTGTTGATAGTCCATTGGAGGTGGTTGTTGCCAAGAGGGTTGATCAGATCCTTGTGGCTCCTCCCATCTTTGATTTCCCATCCTTGATGCATATTCTCATTGTAATTTCCTCTTTCTGCAACATAGTTGTAACCAAACTCATAGCCAAAGGGGTGAGAGTTCATAGTAGCTAAAGAAAATAAAAACAAAAACTAGTAAAAATAAGCAACTAATTCCTAAACTAACAAAAACTAGCAAACAAGCAAAAAGAAAATATTTACAATAACCAATAACAAGGCACACGTTTACAATTCCCCGGAAACGGCGCCATTTTGACGATCGGATTTTTTGCCAGTAAAGAATTCTCAAATAAATTCTCGTTGCTAGTATAGATTCTAAACCAACAAAGAATCCTTTCGTATAAAAACTTGTTTGTCACTAAAGAAAACCCAATAAAAATAATAAACCGAAGTATTTAAACCTCGGGTCATCTCTCAAGGAATTGCAGGGATGTGTATTTATTATTGGTAATGGAAGATTATCTTTTTGGGGTTTTTGAATAAGGAACAAGAAAAATAAATTGCAATAAAGTAAATTAATAATTAAGAAAACTCTTGGCAAGGTATGAGAATTAGACGTCCTATCCTAGTTATCCTTATCAATTGTGATGAGAATTGTTCATTGCTCCCACTTAGTTAACCCTTACTAAATAAATAAATGTCAAGTGGACAAATCAATTTGATTCCTCAAGTCCTAGTCAACTCCTAAGGAAAGACTAGCTTAGAGGGATCCAAATCAACCAGCAAATACCAATTATCAGTCAACAAAGGAGTTTGATAACTTAAGCGTCTCCAATTACTCAACCAAAGCTAAGAATGTAAAAAGCTGAATTAAAATCATAAATATAAAATACCTCAAAATGCATTAAATAAAGAAATCAAATCTAACATGGAGTTCATAAACCAAATTGGGAAAATAAATAAACTAGAATGCTAGAATAAATAAAAGTAGAATAGAAACTAAATTAAAGGAACATTGAACCTGGAATTGGGAAGAAATAAACTTAAAACTAAGAGAAATCCTCAAACCTAGAGAGAGGAGAGAGCATCTCTCTCTAGAAAACTACATCTAAAACCTAAATTGTGAATGAATATTGTGTATTGAGTCTCTGCTTGTCCCCTGGCTTTAGTCTGCGTTTCTGGGCCGAAAACTGGGTCCAAACTCAGACCAAAATCGCCCCCAGCGTTTTCTGCGATTTCTGCAGGTAGCGCATGTCACGCGTACGCGTCACTTGTTTTCTGCTCTAATCACGCGTACGCGTCAGGTACGCGCACGTGTCGATCCCCGCTGGTTGTCTCCTTTATTTCTTGTGTTCCTTTCATTTTTGCAAGCTTCCTTTCTATCCTCTAAGCCATTTCTACCCCCATAAAGCCTGAAAACACTTAACGCACAGATCACGGCATCGAATGGTAATGAGAGAGGATTAATAATTAACAATTTTAAGGCCAAAGAAGCATGTTTTCAATCATAGCACATAATTAAGAAAGAAAATGTAAACTCATGCAAATTATATGAATAAGTGAGCAGAGAGTTGATAAAAACCACTCAAATTAGCACAAGATAAACCATAAAATAGTGGTTTATCAACCACATTTTTATTAATTTTAGAATTTTTATTCGAACAATTTAGTTGGACCGATTAGAGATTCAGTTCACCAATTTTTAATTGAACTGGCTGATCCGACCGATTTGATAACTATGTTTTTAGTATAATAATAAATTTTTTTTGTAATATTATAACGTCGTTTGAATTATATAGCATATTTTTATTTTTATTTTATAATTTGTATGATATTTTAAAAGCATCTGTGCACACGTTTAGCCTAATTTATACAAAAATATGAGTAAAATAATATTACAAAAACCTCTGACTAATTTAATGGAATTGTTAAAGTTGGAATGAAAAAAAAAAAACTATATTGAAGTTGATCTAACTAAAACATGTATGGAGTTACTTTTTTATAGAAGTGCTTTCAGCAATATAGTTTAGTGAGAAAAATTTTAAATCAACAATGCTAGTGGTAACCCTATTTACAAAGGTTTAGATATTGTTGTTACTCAGATTTATAGGATTTCAATTACATAGACATGTTTTTCAATGATGGTAGACTTCACATTAGTCATAATGCTTTTCAAACCAAAGTACCACTGAAAGGTAATGTTTCAACAATATAATAATAACAATAACGAAGTCTTGTCCCATTAGATGAGATCGGCTACTTAGATCAAATAATGTCATTAAGCTCTATCATATATCATGTCTATAAAGAGACCGTCTAAATATAGATCTCATTTGACTACCTCATAGATGATTTTTCTAGGTCTTTCTCTGCCTTTCACCTATTGTCCATCTTCCATCTCATCTACCCTCTTGACTGGATACTCTGTCAGTCTTCTTCTCATATGTCTAAACTATTTAAGATGTGATTATATCATCTTTTTTACAATAGGTGCTACTCCAACTCTTTCTCTCTTATATTTTCGTTCTATATTCTATCCAATTGCGTATGACCACTCATCCATCTCAACATCTTCATCTCTGTCACACTTAACTTATGTTCGTGCTCTTCTTTGGCCGTCCAATACTCTGTACCATAAAGCATAGCCGGTCTAATAGTAGTGCGATAGAATTTATCTTTAAGTTTTAAAGACACTTTTTTGTCACATATAAAACCAGACGCACTCCGCCATTTTGACCAACCTGCTTGAGTCCTATGATTTATATCATGTTCAATCTTTCTATTATTCTGTATGATACACCCAAGATACTTAAAACTTTTAACTTTTCGTAGGATGTTTTCTCCAATTTTCACCTCTATATTAGGGTTTTTCATTTGCCGGCTGAACTTACGTTCTATATATTCCGTCTTGCTACGACTTATGCGTAAACTATACACTTCTAAAACTTCTCTCCATAAATTCAACTTCTTATTTAGGTCTTCATTTGACTCTTCCATAAGAATGATATCATCGGCAAAAAACAGGTACCATGGCATAGGCTCTTAGATATGCTTTGTGAGTACTTCCAAAACTAATGTGAAAAAATATGGACTTAAGGATGATCCCTGGCGTAATCCTATACCAATAGAAAATTCCTCAGTTACACCACCTTGAGTATTCACACTAGTTGTATCCCTATCATACATGTCTTTAATTGCACGAATATATGTGATCCATACTTTCTTCCTTTCCATAACCTTCCATAAGACCTCCCTTAGCACCCTATCGTACGCTTTTTTCAAATCAATAAATACCATATGTAGATCCCTTTTATTACTATAATACTTCTCCATCATCCTTCTTAATAGGCATGTAGTTTCAGTGGTGGATCTGCCTGGCATAAAATTAAATTGGTTTCAGCCTCCGTTTTATCACTATTTTCCATAACTTCATGGTATGACTCATGAGTTTTATCCCTCTATAATTTTTGCAACTCTGTATATCCCCCTTATTATTGTAGATAGGTACCAATGTGCTCTTTCTCCACTCATCTGACATCTTCTTTGACCTTAAAATCTCATTAAACATCTTAGTTAACTAACTGATGTCTTTCTCTCCAAGGCCCTTCCAAACTTCAATTGGGATATTATTGGGCCCTACTGCCCTGCCATTTTTCATCCACTTTATAGCCTCTTTTACCTCGAAGTCTCGAATCCTTTAATAGTAGTCAAAATTCTCAAATAAATTCTCATTGTTAGTATAGATTCTAAACCAACAAAGAATTCTTTCGTACAAAATTTTGATTGTCACTAAAGCAAACCCAATAAAAATAATAAACCGAAGTATTTAAACATCGGGTTGTCTCTCAAGGAATTGCATGGAGTTGTATTTATTATTGGTTATGGAAGATTATCTTTTTGGGATTTTTGAATAAGGAACAAGAAAAATAAATTGCAAGAAAGTAAATTAATAATTAAGAAAACTCTTGGCAAGGTATGAGAATTAGACGTCCTATCCTAGTTATCCTTATCAATTGTGATGAGAATTGTTCATTGCTCCCACTTAGTTAACCCTTACTAAATAAAGGAAAGTCAAGTGGACAAATCAATTTGATTCCTCAAGTCCTAGTCAACTCCTAAGAAAAGACTAGCTTAGAGGGATCCAAATCAACCACCAAATTCCAATTATCAGTCAACAAAGAAGTTTGATAACTCAAGCTTCTCCAATTACTCAACCAAAGCTAAGAATGTAAAAAGCTGAATTAAAATCATAAATATGAAATACCTCAAATTTCATTAAATAAAGAAATCAAATATAACATGAAGTTCATAAACCAAATTGGGAAAATAAATAAACTAAAATGCTAGAATAAATAAAAGTAGAAGAGAAACTAAATTAAAGGAACATTGAACCTGGAATTGGGAAGAAATAAACCTAAAACTAAGAGAAATCCTCAAACCTAGAGAGAGGAGAGGTCTCTCCTCTCTCTCTAGAAAACTACATCTAAAACCTAAATTATGAATGAATGTTGTGTATTGAGTATCTGCTTGTCCCCTGGCTTTAGTCTGCATTTCTGGGTCGAAAACTGTGTCCAAACTCAGCCCAAAATCGCTCCCAGCGTTTTCTACAATTTCTGCAGGTAGCGCATGTCATGCGTATGCGTCAGTCACGCGTACGCGTCGATTGACAAAAATCCTGGTCACGCGTACGCGTCGTTTGTCTTCTGCCCTAGTCACGCGTACGCGTCAGGTACGTGCACGCGTCGTCTTGCAAACTCTAATTCACGCGTACGCGTCAGGTACGCGCACGCGTCGATCCCCACTAGTTGTCTCCTTTATTTCTTGTGTTCCTTCCATTTTTGCAAGCTTTATTTCTATCCTCTAAGCTATTCCTGCCCCCATAAAGCCTGAAAACACTTAACGCACAGATCACGGCATCGAATGGTAATGAGAGAGGATTAATAATTAACAATTTTTAGGCCAAAGAAGCATATTTTTAATCATAGCACAGAATTAGGAAGGAAAATGTAAACTCATGCAAATTATATGAATAAGTGAACAGAGAGTTGATAAAAACCACTCAAATTAGCACAAGATAAACCATAAAATAGCGGTTTATCAATCTCCCCATACTTAAACATTAGCATGTCCTCATGTTAAGCTCAAGGAGATATCTAAGATGATTCTGTCTACTTAGTTAAAAGTAAATAAGTTCTTCAAGACAAAAACAAATCAAATTCCACTTAATTTAAATCACACAATAAAAGACAAGTAAACTTGTAAGAAGATAGCTCATGAAAGCAGGGAACATAGAATCAAGCATTGAATCCTCACTGGTAGTGTATATGCACTCTAATCGCTCAAGTGTCTAGGGTTAATTCACTCTACTCTTCTTTAATCATGCTTTCTAAAACTTTGTTCTTCATCTAACCAATCAACAAAAATTTAGTATACCAATGCAAACATCATGAGGTCTTTTCAAGGTTGTAATGGGGCTAAGGTAAAGCTAAGGTGAGGATATATGTATGGCCAAGTGAGCTATAATATGAATCCTTGATTAACCTAACCTTTCACCTAACATACACACACACTCTATGTAATTTCAAAATCATGCCTAGCTACCCATAATTCCCACTCTTGTATCATATACTCATATACCAAATTTTTCTTAATTTTATCACATATGCATTGATCTTTTATTAAATTTAACATTGGGGAAATTTTTTCCCTTATTTAATTACTTATTAATTTGAATATTTTTTATTTTTTTTCGATTTTTTTTATTTTTTTTATTAAGAATATAAAAGTAAACATAGCATATCAATGCACATGGATTTTTAATTTTTCTAGTCTCACATGAGTAGGTACCCAAATTCTCAAAATCTTGTCAATAAAATTCCACACTTTCTTATCAACCCAAGTTCTCACAGTTCCCCACACTTGGACACATAATCAACTGCCACTAGAATATAGTTGTTTGAATGTGAGGGTGGAAAAGGTCCATGAAATCAATACCCCACAGATCAAACAACTTAACCTCAAGAATCCCCTGTTGTGGCATTTCATGGTTGGCAGGAAGATTCGTGGCTTTTGCACATCTGTCACAGTGCTTCACAAATTCGCTTGAATTTCTGAAGAGAGTAGGCTAGTAGAACCCGCTCTGAAGGACCTTTGTAGCTGTCATTTCACCACCAAAGTAGCCTTCATAATCAGAACCATGACAGTGCCAAAGAATTTACTGTGTTTCTTCATCTGGGACACATCTCCTGATTATACCATCTGAACACCTTTTAAAAAGGTATGGTTCCTCCCAAATATAGTACTTGGCATCAGTCAATAGCTTCTTTACTTGTTGACTGCTGTACTCCCTTAGAATAAAATTTATGGCCTTATAATTTGCAATGTCTGCAAACCATGGATCCTGCCGAATGAGGAACAATTGCTCATCCGGAAATGTCTCAGTCACAGCTGTGGGTGGTTGTAATCCTGCTTCAGGCTCAATTCTAGAGAGATGGTCAGCCACTTGATTTTCTGACCATTTCCTGTCTTTTATCTCAATATCAAACTCCTAAAGGAGCAACACTCATATGATTAATCTTGGTTTAGAATCCTATTTAGTTAGAAGGCACTTCAAAGCAGCATGGTCAGTATAAACAATAACCTTAGAACCAAGTAAATAGGACCTAAACTTATCAACAGCATACACAACAGCTAATAATTCCTTTTCTGTAGTGGTGTAATTCTTTTGAGCATTATTTAACACACGACTGGCATAGTAAATGACATGTACAAGCTTACCATGCCTCTGTCCTAAAACAACTCCTATAGCAAAATCACTAGCATCACACATCAATTCAAATGGTAAATTCCAGTCAGGGAAAGCTATAATAGGAGCAGAGGTAAGGTTTGCTTTCAGAGTTTCAAAAGCATGCAGACAATCAGAATCAAAGACAAAAGAAACATCAGCAACTAACAGGTTGCTTAAAGGTTTAGCAATTTTAGAAAAATCCTTTATAAATCTTCTATAAAATCCTGCATGACCTAAGAAACTCCTGACTGCCTTAACATTAGTTGGTGGTGGTAATTTTTCAATTACTTCTACCTTTGCTCTATCAGCCTCAATTCCCTTACTTAAAATCCGGTGTCCAAGAACAATACCTTCTGTAACCATAAAATGACATTTTTCCCAATTTAAAACAAGGTTTGATTCTTGACACCATTTCAAGACAAGAGATAAATGCTTAAGGCAGGATTCAAAAGAATTACCAAAAACAGAAAAGTCATCCATAAATACCTTAATAAACTTTTCAACCATATCAGAAAAAATTGAAAGCATACACCTCTGAAAAGTTGCTGGAGCATTACAAAGTCCAAAAGGCATTCTTCTGTAGGTAAATACTCCAAAGGGGCATGTGAATGTTGTCTTCTCTTGATCTTGAGGGTCCACTGCAATTTGGTTATATCCAGAATAGCCATCTAGAAAGCAATAAAATGCATGACCAGCTAACCTCTCAAGCATCTGATCAATGAAAGGCAGGAGAAAGTGATCCTTCCTTGTAGCAGTGTTGAGCCTCCTGTAGTCTATATCCGGTGATTGTTCTTGTAGGAATAAGCTCATTGTCTTCATTCTTGATCACTGTTATCCCTCCTTTCTTGGGAACTACCTGCACAGGACTTACCCAAGGACTGTCAGAAATAGGGTAAATAATACCTGTTTCCCATAGTTTAATTACCTCTTTTTGGACCACCTCTTTCATAGTTGGATTGAGTCTCCTTTGTGGTTGCACAACTGGTTTAGCATCATCTTCAAAGAGGATCTTGTGCATGCACTTGGTTGGACTAATTCCCTTCAAGTCACTAATGGTCCACCCAAGAGCTGTTTTATGGCTCCTGAGCACTGAAATAAGCGCCTCTTCCTCTTCAGGCTTCAGGGAAGAGCTAATAATCACTGAATAGGAATCATTTTCACCCAAGAACACATATTTCAGAGAAGGAGGTAAAGGTTTGAGCTCAAGCTTGGGGGCTTCCTCCTCTGCTTTAGGCGTGTGAACTATATCCTTCTGGGGTGGTGAATCATCAACTTCCACTAACTCATTTTCAGAGATAGGATCCAGAATGTCATCAAGTACCTCAGCTTCCAGTACTTCTTGAACAAGTGGTTCAACAACATCAATTCTCATACACCCTTCAGAATCATTAGGGTGCTTGAGAGCTTCAAAAACATTAAGGACCACCTGTTCTTCATTGACCCTCAGGGTTAATTCACCCTTTTACATATCAATCAGAGCTCTACCTGTAGCTAAAAAGGGTCTACCAAGAATAATAGAGGATTTTACATCCTCTTCCATGTCTAATATAACAAAATCATGCTCAAGCGCCTCTGCAAAAGGAATGTTGATCTGTAGCTTCTTGAAAACATCTAAAAATTTAGAGAACTGCTTTTCTTCGAAAGACTTCTGAAGACTTTAAGGATATGGCATTTTTGGCTTGTATTCAGGAGCCTTTGGCAATGTAGGATACTTGTCAAAAGAGTTAGGGAATGGATTGTCTGCACGCTTTGGAGGGGCGTGCGCCACTTCTTCCTTCTTCTTCTTTGGAGCTTTCTTCTCAACTAGCTCTTCATTGGCCCTTGTCTCAGAGCCAGCTGTTTTACCACTTCTCAATTGAATAATCTTACAATCTTCTCTTGGGTTCATCACTGTATCACCTGGAAATGTACTTGTAGACCTCTCAGGTATTTGCTTGCTCAGTTGGCCCATTTTCACCTCTAAGTTTCTAATGGAGGCTTTGGTTTCCTGCATAAAACTCCTCATCATCTCCCAATTAGAATCTTTTTGGGATTTAGAGTTTGCCTGCTGAGGTGGTTGTTGCTGCTGAGACTGAAATTGGCGGTTATTGTGATTGTTCTGTTGGAAACCATCCTGAGAACTATTGTTGAAGTTCTGAGGCCTCTGAGGTTGGTCTCTCCACCCAAAATTTGGGTGATTTCTCCATCTTTGATTGTATGTCTTAGAATATGGACCATTGTTGGGATTTTTAGGACCACTCCCCATGTAATTTACCTGTTCAGAAGAGGGTTGAGCATAATCATAATTATCATTTTGTACAAAGTTACCTGCCATGTCATAGGAGGCCTCTTGAGGTAGATTTTGGGTGTTGATAGCTGAGACTTGCATGCCACCCATCTATTGAGTAAGTAAATTTATTTGCTGAGACATAAACTTGTTCTGAGCAAGAAGAGCATTAAGAGCTTCTACTTCCATAACACCCTTCTTCTGATAGTTGTTAATCACTATCAATCCCCGGCAATGGCACCAAAAACTTGGTTGAGGAAATTTATAACCCACAAACTAACCGGCAAGTGCACCGGGTCGTACCAAGTAATACCTCAGGTGAGTGAGGGTCGATCCCACGAGGATTGAAGGACTAAGCAACAATTATTAATTGATTTACTTAGTTAGGCAAACAAAAAGTAGTGTTTGAGAGTTCAAAAGACATTAAACAATATAAATAATATTGAAAGAGCAAGTAAAAATGTTGGGAATAAAATATGGAGAAGGCAGTTAAGGTTTCAGAGTTATCTATTTTTCCGGATTAACTTTTCTTACTAACTATTTTAGTCATGTAGGATTTAATTTATGGCAACTTATATGTGACTAGAACCTAATTCCTTAGACCTTTCTAGTCTCCTCTAATTTTCATCAATTGCCAATTCCTTGGTCAATTAATTCCAATTAGGGGGTGATGATCAAATTCCAGTTTATATGCCACAAAAACTCTAATTACCCAAATAAAAGGATTATATGTCACGTATCCCATTAAATCCAGATAATTAAAATTTAGAAGAATATATTTTCAAGCTGTTGTTCAAGTAAAGAGCTTTTCCAAGTTATACAAGAACTAAAATAGAAAGAGGGTCATACTTCCGTTTCACCCAAATTCATAAGATAAAGAGCGAAACCAATTCTTAAATTATAAATCCATACATGAATTAAAATAGAAAAAGTAATAAAATCAATCCATACAAATAGACAGAGCTCCTAACCTTAACAATGGAGGATTAGTTGCTCATGGTTCAGAGTAGAAAGCTGTGGAATATGGAATGTAAATTTGTATAGTATTAGAATGGGATCCCCCTTAAAAGAGAAGTTTCTTTTCCTTTTTATATCTAATCCTAATTAATTTAATCTAATTTCTAAAATTAAAATAATATCTTTTCCTAAAAATAATATTTGAATTTAAATTAGAATTAATCAAATAATCAGCAAATCTTCAATGGAAGGATGGGGACCACTTATTTTGTCCATTCTGTAGCTTCTAATCTGTGTTTTCTGGGGTGGAAACTGGGTCAAAACAGCCCAGAAATTGCCCCCAGCATTTTTCTGCGTTTTCTGCACGTGGCGCATGTCACGCGTACGCGTCAGTCACGCGTAAGCGCCAATGGTCTTTTTTGCGAGTAACGCGGACGCGTTGGTCACGCGCATATGTCGCTGTGCAATTCTTCAAATCACGCGTACGCGTCAGTCACGCGCACGCGTCGCTCCTCGCTGCCATCTCCTTTGATTCTTGTGCTGCAGAAACTCCATCAAATCCAGCCGAATGCTACCTAAAATAAACAAAATTACAAAAGACTCAAAGTAGCATCCATATTGGCTAAAAGATAATTAATTCTTTATTAAACTCAACAAATTAGATGCAAAGCCACTAGGAAAAGTTAGGAAAGATGCTCACGCATCAGTGCACTAGAGCTTGAGGGTTGATTGTTGGAGGTATTCGATGATCCAATATGGGAGACGAGGGCTTGTATAGCGGAGGTCAGACCGGTAAGTGTGCTTTCCAGGGTCTTTTGTCCTTGTGCAAGAGATTGAAGCATCTCGTCATAGGAAGATGAAGGGGGGCAATTGTCTTGGAATTGGGGTGGTTCTAAGTATAGCTCATAAGGCTCTTGGTATGGTGGGTAAGGATTAGGGTTATATGGGGATGTCTGGTGGTAAGGTGCTTGTGAGTATGGTGGTTCAAAGTTATGTTGAGGAGGGGATTCATAGGTATATTGTGGTGGGTGTTGATTGTCACGGAGAGGTCCATCATAACCATTGTCTTGGTATGCATCATAGAATAGTTGTTGATAGTCCATTGGAGGTGGTTGTTGCCAAGAGGGTTGATCAGATCCTTGTGGCTCCTCCCATCTTTGATTTTCCCATCCATGATGCATATTCTCATTGTAATTTCCTCTTCCTGCAACATAGTTGTAACCAAACTCATAGGCAAAGGGGTGAGAGTTCATAGTAGCTAAAGAAAATAAAAACAAAAAACTAGTAAAAATAAGCAACTAATTCCTAAACTAACAAAAACTAGCAAACAAGTAAAAAGAAAATATTTACAATAACCGATAATAAGGCACACGTTTACAATTCCCCGGCAACGGCGCCATTTTGACGATCGGATTTTTTTCCAGTAAAGAATTCTCAAATAAATTCTCGTTGCTAGTATAGATTCTAAACCAACAAAGATTCCTTTCGTACAAAAACTTGTTTGTCACTAAAGAAAACCCAATAAAAATAATAAACCGAAGTATTTAAACCTCGGGTCATCTCTCAAGGAATTGCAGGGATGTGTATTTATTATTGGTTATGGAAGATTATCTTTTTGGGGTTTTTGAATAAGGAACAAGAAAAATAAATTGCAATAAAGTAAATTAATAATTAAGAAATCTCTTGGCAAGGTATGAGAATTAGACGTCCTATCCTAGTTATCCTTATCAATTGTGATGAGAATTGTTCATTGCTCCCACTTAGTTAACCCTTACTAAATAAAGGAAAGTCAAGTGGACAAATCAATTTGATTCCTCAAGTCCTAGTCAACTCCTAAGGAAAGACTAGCTTAGAGGGATCCAAATCAACCAGCAAATACCAATTATCAGTCAACAAAGGAGTTTGATAACTCAAGCGTCTCCAATTACTCAACCAAAGCTAAGAATGTAAAAAGCTGAATTAAAATCATAAATATGAAATACCTCAAAATGCATTAAATAAAGAAATCAAATCTAACATGGAGTTCATAAACCAAATTGGGAAAATAAATAAACTAGAATGTTAGAATAAATAAAAGTAGAACAGAAACTAAATTAAAGGAACATTGAACCTGGAATTGGGAAGAAATAAACTTAAAACTAAGAGAAATCCTCAAACCTAGAGAGAGGAGAGAGCATCTCTCTCTAGAAAACTACATCTAAAACCTAAATTGTGAATGAATGTTGTGTATTGAGTCTCTGCTTGTCCCCTGGCTTTAGTCTGCATTTCTAGGCCGAAAACTGGGTCCAAATTCAGCCCAAAATCGCCCCCAGCGTTTTTTGCGATTTTTGCATAAAGCGCATGTCACGCGTACGCGTCAGTCACGCGTACGCGTCGCTTGTCTTCTGCTCTAGTTACGCGTACGCGTCAGGTACGCGCACGCGTCGATCCCCGCTGGTTGTCTCCTTTATTTCTTGTGTTCCTTCCATTTTTGCAAGCTTCCTTTCTATCCTCTAAGCCATTCCTGCCCCCATAAAGCCTGAAAATACTTAACGCACAGATCACGGCATCGAATGGTAATGAGAGAGGATTAATAATTAACAATTTTAAGGCCAAAGAAGCATGTTTTCAATCATACTACATAATTAAGAAAGAAAATGTAAACTCATGCAAATTATATGAATAAGTGAGTAGAGAGTTGATAAAAACCACTCAAATTAGCACAAGATAAACTATAAAATAGTGGTTTATCAACCACATTTTTATTAATTTTAGAATTTTTATTCGAACAGTTTAGTTGGACCGATTAGAGATTCAGTTCACCAATTTTTAATTGAACTGGATGATCCGACCGATTTGATAACTATGTTTTTAGCACAATAATAATTTTTTTTTTGTAATATTATAATGTCGTTTGAATTATATAACATATTTTTATTTTTATTTTATAATTTGTATGATATTTTAAAAGCATCTGTGCACACGTTTAGCCAAATTTATACAAAAATATGAGTAAAATAATATTACAAAAACCTCTGACTAATTTAATGGAATTGTTAAAGTCGGAATGAAAAAAAAAACTATATTGAAGTTGATCCAACTAAAACATGTATGGAGTTACTTTTTTATAGAAGTGCTTTCAGCAATATAGTTTAGTGAGAAAAATTTTAAATCAACAATGCCAGTGGTAACCCTATTTACTAAGGTTTAGATATTGTTGTTACTCAGATTTATAGGATTTCAATTACATAGACATGTTTTTCAATGATGGTAGACTTCACATTAGTCATAATGCTTTTCAAACTAAAGTATCACTGAAAAGTAATGTTTCAACAATATAATAATAACAACAACGAAGTCTTGTCCCATTAGATGAGATCGGCTACTTAGATCAAATAATGTCATTAAGCTCTATCATATATCATGTCTATAAAGAGACCGTCTAAATATAGATCTCATTTGACTACCTCATAGATGATTTTTCTAGGTCTTTCTCTGCCTTTCACCTATTGTCCATCTTCCATCTCATCTACCATCTTGACTGAATACTCTGTCAGTCTTCTTCTCATATGTCTAAACTATTTAAGATGTGATTATACCATCTTTTTCACAATAGGTGCTACTCCAACTCTTTCTCTCTTATATTTTCGTTCTATATTCTATCCAATTGCGTATGACCACTCATCCATCTCAACATCTTCATCTCTGTCACGCTTAACTTATGTTCGTGTTCTTCTTTGGCCGTCCAATACTCTGTACCATAAAGCATAGCCGGTCTAATAGTAGTGCGATAGAATTTACCTTTAAGTTTTAAAGACACTTTTTTGTCACATATAAAACCAAACGCACTCCGCCATTTTGACCAACCTGCTTGAGTCCTATGATTTATATCATGTACAATCTTTCTATTATTCTGTATGATACACCCAAGATACTTAAAACTTTTAACTTTTCGTAGGATGTTTTCTCCAATTTTCACCTCTATATTAGGGTTTTTCATTTGCCGGCCGAACTTACGTTCTATATATTTCGTCTTGCTACGACTTATGCGTAAACTATACACTTCTAGAACTTCTCTCCATAAATCCAACTTCTTATTTAGGTCTTCCTTTGACTCTCCCATAAGAATGATATCATCGGCAAAAAACAGGAACCATGGCATAGGCTCTTAGATATGCTTTGTGAGTACTTCCAAAACTAATGTGAAAAAATATGGACTTAAGGATGATCCCTGGCGTAATCCTATACCAATAGAAAATTCCTCAGTTACACCACCTTGAGTCTTCACACTAGTTGTATCCCTATCATACATGTCTTTAATTGCACGAATATATGTGATCATTACTTTCTTCCTTTCCATAACCTTCCATAAGACCTCCCTTGGCACCCTATCGTACGCTTTTTTCAAATCAATAAATACCACATATAGATCCCTTTTATTACTATAATACCTCTCCATCATCCTTCTTAATAGGCATGTAGTTTCAGTGGTGGATCTGCCTGGCATAAAATTAAATTGGTTTTAGCCTCCGTTTTATCACTATTTTCCATAACTTCATGGTATGACTCATGAGTTTTATCCCTCTATAATTTTTGCAACTCTGTATATCCCCCTTATTATTGTAGATAGGTACCAATGTGCTCTTTCTCCACTCATCTGACATTTTCTTTGACCTTAAAATCTCATTAAACATCTTAGTTAACTAACTGATGTCTTTCTCTCCAAGGCCCTTCCAAACTTCAATCGGGATATTATTGGGCCCTACTGTCCTACCATTTTTCATCCACTTTATAGCCTCTTTTACCTCGAAGTCTCGAATTCTTTAATAGTAGTCAAAATTTTGATCTTCTTCACTCGTGCATAACCGACCAAGATTCGGAAGAGTCTTCTGTCCTTCATTAAATAACTCGTAGAAGTGGCTCTTCCACCTTCATTGATTTTCTCATCTTGAACCAAAATCTCTCCGTCTTTATCTTTTATGCACTTAACCTGATTCAAGTCTCTCGTTCTTCTTTCACGGCTCTTTGCGATTCTATATATACATTTTTCTCCTTCCTTCGTGCCTAAAGACTGGTAGAGACCCTCATATGCTCTTGTTTTTACTTCACTTACAGTCACTTTTGTCTTTTTCTTAGCCGCCTTATATTTTTCTCAATTATCTGCATTGCGGCACAAAAACCACTCTTTAAAGCACTCGCTTTTTGCCTTTATCTTTTCTTGTACACTCACATTCCACCACCAGGACTCCTCGTCTCTTGGTCCTATCCCTCTAGATTCACCAAAACTTTCTTTTGTTGTTTTTCTAATAACTTCTGCCATCTCCCTCTATCTCCTCCGCACTTCCATCCTCTTCCCACTTTGCCTCTTCTCTTATCCGTCTTAGGAAGCTTCTTTGTTCTTCACCTTTCATCCGCCACTACCTCGTCCTTGGGTTCTCCATATAATGTCTTTTCCTCAACTTTTGCTCAACGTGAAAATCCATGACGATTATCCTATGATGTATTGTTAAACTCTCTCCCGAAATAATTTTACAATTAATAGAAAATTTTCGGTCAACTCTCTTCAACAAGAAGAAGTCGATTTGAGAACTTGTCATGTCACTCCTATAGGTTGTAAGATGTTCGTCTCTCTTTTTAAAACATGTATTTGCGATGAGAAGGTCAAAGGTTGAGAAAAAGTCCAAAATAGTTTTACTATCGATATTGACCAACCCGAAACTATGACCTCTGTAAATACTTCCATACCTAGTCACATTTTTTCTAACATGGCTATTAAATATTCTCCTAAGAAAATCTTATCTCTCGAAAGTATGTCTTAGACCAAACTCTCTAGATCCTCCTAAAACATTATCTTGCATTGCTTGTCCGAACCCACTTACGGTGCATAAGCGCTAATTACATGAAAAGTATCTCCTTCCACCACAAATTTAATAGAAATGATCTTATCATCCACTCTCTTGATATCCATTACATCCTTCTTCCACTGCTTATCTACTAAAGTTTGAACTCGAAGGTATTCAATTCCCTAGCCTTTGGACCGACCCATTTTATTTTTTGTAGGCAATGATGTTTCAACAATCAAATTGAATATTTAACGAGTTACATTTCCAATTCAAGTCAAATGATTTTGTTGGTCAAATGATCAAATTAAATGAGTAATTGAACTTTGCGTCCAACTTTATAACTTTTGCTGTATAATCTGAATTAAGTTCTTAATTTTTCATGCTCATTACTCACATTGATTTCCATTAACAAAATCAGCTTGTTGAACAATTATTATGATTCAACAACACTTAGTTATGTGTATCTTTCAAAGTGACTTTTAAGCTTAATTACAATAAATTATTTCATCGAATTGTCTTCAAAGTTTAATTAATCTCAGGTAACATAGTCTTTGGTTCACATTGTAGACTCAAATTAATTTATCAGAATCAAGATGCAAGAGGTTCTTCACCTTTACATTTATTCTTACTATACAAACTCAACATGGACCAACCAGCATTTAAAAGTTTGTTGAATCAGATAAGATGCAATTATAGATTCCTCTCTGTTCTTGAACTCATCAATGCCCTCCGGTCGATGCAATTGCGCCGTGGATAACGCGCTGAAAAATTCCGGGACCATGGCCACCATAATTGACATTAATTATTCAAACTTAGAGGGTTTTAAGTACACAGTAAGTTATAATTTGTGGACAAGATTCCAGGATTTTGTTACAACAAAATCATGTACAATAATAGTATTGAGAGACTGTATTAGCTAATAGGAGGTAAATAACCATAATCTAAACAACACATGATTGTTTGATTGATTATATCTTCAAGGCCATGCTTGTAGCTAAATCCAAGATCATTTAACTTGTTTGAGGAAATCTCACAAGGAACTTTGTCATAATTATTCTCAGCAACCCTGCATATATAAGAACAACATAAGCACCTAATAAAAGCAAAGAAAGATTACTATAGAAAATGAGGGTAACATTTACCTTTTGATGTTTGGGTGAGAATAGTGTTGGTGAAGAAGATTAGCCAACTTTGACAATGGACAACTTAGGCTGCTGCATATGTATCTACCTTGTGCTCTGTCATTCTCCATTAGAAATATGTGTGCATTGCATATGTCTTCAATGTGAACCAAACCTATTGACCCCATTCTTGAATTCACAGCATTTAATATCTTGTAAAATTGAGGTTCACCTATATATATATGGTCAAACATTGTCACATGATAAATAACCTAAGTAAATTCCTACCCTATTGTACAAATTTCATTTTATATGTTTCATGTTATGATGCACACAACTTAGCACATGTATTCAATGCTTTCTGAGAGAAGTAGTTAGTGTTAAAGAGAAATATCATAACCATGGCTTTCTTTCACTTATAGACAGACAAAAGGGTCAATAGAATACTGAGTAACATGGAAATAGGTGGTTGAATTTTCTGGTGAATTAGTTGCTTGATATGCATGTAAAATAGATGGGAAACTAAACCTGTAATTGGTGAGAGAAGAACTTTAAGACTGGAAGGTACATTGGCCGTGAAAAATGGGCCTGCAACAGTGGTTGTTATAACTGACACAAGATCAATTTCGTTCTCTTTTGCAAATTTAAATGCTGCTTCTTCACTTTGAAGCTTTGAAAGTGCATAAACCTGACACTTGCACCAAAACACACAACCACTTAGTCAATTTCGTTACAATGTAACAAAAGTCAACCCAACCATTACTACCTCTTATTTAAAACAATTGAACAACAAAATTATGTATAAATATAAAAATCAACCAATATGTATTTGTATATATTTATATATGTTGATTTACAAATAGAATAACAAAACATTTCACAAACGAATAATCCAGTCTGTCATAATAGAATAATCAAACGTTACTAAAAGAGACATTACATGTTGATAATTAAACTAAGCTAAAGAATTCAAGTCGAAAATTACTGGAAGCTTCATAAATAAGAAATTTTCTATTAGTTAAACAAGTGCTTACCCATCCACTTGCTTGTGTGTTCCATACATGATGGGGTTGTACTTGGCAAGATTCATCAACTGTTTGTTTCCATTTTCCATCATTGTCCTTGGCAGTTATGGTACTTATGGAAGATGTGAACACAACCCTTTTCACTGAATTCTTGTACTTCAAGCATGAATTCAGAAGGTTTAAGGTTCCTTTGATTGCAGGGTCTATTATGTTTTCTTGAACATAAGATTCTGCAGTGCAAGTTCTCGTTATTATTATTTCTGTCTTATCAACTTTCAAGGTTAAAGCATTGCTTATGATATTAATTACCAATGTTTTGTTTGTCGTCGACGTTGAATTCCATAGAAGCTGCAACATGGAAAACACCATCGCAGCCTTTTAGAGCCTCATCGAAGCTTCCTTCTTCATTCAAATCTGCTTTGAACAATCTCAATCGGTCACCTCCACCCCACACTGACATTAGGTGTAGTGATTTTTCTGTTGCATTAGAAGCCGGAAAAAATATTCATTAATTAATTTAATCTTATATGGGATAAAAAATTCAACAAAGATTAAAGTATTAACATATTTTTTTCGTATAGAAAAGTGTAATGACTAATGATTATATAATCAATAATGCTAGGAATCAAGAGCACTAGCCAACAATAAATCAACAAATATTTTTGAATTATATTCTATACTAATTAATAATATTAATTGTCATTAATTAGTGGTTATTTAAATTTTTTTTAAAGATACAAAATTAATAATTATTAATTGCCTCTTCTTACTCTAATTCACCTTTTACCATTTATTACGCAAACACTAATTCTTATTTCCAAAAAAAATCTTGAAATTCCAAAAACCAAAAAGCACCAAAACATAAGATAAAGAATCATCCAAATTCTAAGAAAAAAAACATACAAAACATAAAAAAAAAGAATCATCCAATAAGAAAAAACATACAAAACATAGGAAAAAGAATCATCGAAAACTAATAAAAAGAATCATCCGAAATGTAAAAAAAAGAAACATAAAAAACTAGTTAAAAAAATCATTCAGAACCAAATAAGAGGAGAAGAAAAAGAGCCGCAGGGTGGCCGGCAACGACGTCTTGGACGGCGTTGCATAGACAGTGGGGGACTCGCGGTGGCGTGTTGCGACGAGTGAAGGAGTCGCCATGGATCAAAGTAGTTGATCGCACGTCGCGAATGGGGACCTGGTGGTAGCTACGTCACGACAGATGGAGAGTCGTGGGTGCGAGTGGCGAGCGATGGGGAGTCGCGAGCGGCAAGGGTGCGTCGAGCAAGCGATGGGACGCGAGGAGGATGAAGTAGAAGCGCAATGGTGGCTGTCTTTTCTGCGCAAACGGCAGATGAGGTGGCGGAGAAGGATATAAGGACGACCGGCAATAGCACGCAAGGATGGTGCTGCAGCGACGCTAGCCGTGCGAGGACAAAACCGCGGCAGCGTAGGACATTGGGAAGAGGAATTAGGATTTGTAGTTTTGTGTGGTGAATGGTGAATAGAAGTGAAAATAAATTAGGGTAAATTTTGATTAAAAAATTTCATTAATATCAATTAATCAAATTTTAAATTTAAAAAAATAATTTAAAATTAATCATTATTAATTAAATTGTTTAATTCTTGACTGGTGAACACTTAATTCCCTGTACTTTTCCTTATACTTATATAATTTGCAATAGGATAATTGTCACAATTATCATAGGCCTAAACCATATATTTTATAGCTGTTGACAAAATATTAAATAAATAGTCAAAAAATTGTAAAAGTGGATTTATAGGTTCAAAGAATGAAATATGTCTAATACTAATTTTTTTTTCTGAGGACCTATAATTATTCATCACAAAATTTTAGTAAGACTTTATTTATTACTTTATTGTCTTTAAGAACCTATATATGAATTCATCGCTAAATTTTTGAATTCTTTAAAACTTTATTTATGGCTTAAATAAGTTCTTAATTTTTATAAAAGACTAAATTTATTTTTGGATTAATGTTAAATGAGTCTTTAAAAAATAGATTATTTTTTAAATTTGTCCCTAAAAAATTTTATCAGTTAAATTAATCCTTCAAAGATTATAAATTAATTGTTTTTGTCTTTCATCACTCTATTAACATTATCTGTCCGTGATTGATGACATGGAATGTTAATTAATAATTTACATGATATTTAACATGTCTAATTAAATGTTGACTAAATATGTATACAAAAATTTATTAATTTAGTCTATTTTATCAATTATATAATTAAATTCTAATCCCAAATATAATAATGTAACAACAATAAATAATAGATAAATTTTCATAAATATATTTGACCATATCCAATTAGACATGCTAAATATCATGTATGTAGTAACTTAATATTTCATATCATTCATCAATTATTAACAA
>NC_029792.2:14842494-14843773 GCF_000816755.2 Arachis ipaensis
TAAAGTTTGAAATGTCTCTATTTTAGTCATTGTCAATTTGTCATTAGCTTTCTACGTTAAATTTTGATATGACCAGTTAAATATTAACGTGATAAAATGTTCTGATCTTATCTTCATCATCATTACTTAGGGACAAACTAACAAATAGAACCAAAATATAGACTTTTTAAATTTTATTTAGAATAAAACCAAAAAATAATTTTAATGGGATAAAAAAAAATTTAGAATGAAATATTATTTTAATTCTTAATGTTTAAGTTAGATTGTAATTTCATCGTTAACGTTTAGAAAAAATCATATTTTTGTCAATATTAATTTTTCTTTCAAACAAAATAATTTTTTTATTATTACTTTTTTCTTTCTCTTATTCTTCTCTCGCTTTGTTCTCAATTGCTACAATCGTCACTACAATTGTTACAATTACGATTACTGTTGTTTATCTACAAGAAAATGATAATGGAAAAAAATTGTACTTTTGAAAGAGAAAATTTAATATAAGATGAAATAAGATGCCTAGAATTAAAATAAGACATACACTTTTAATATTATAGACAAAATTAAAATTTAATTCAAATATTAGAGATTAAAATAATATTTTATCCAAAATTTTATTTAAGTCTATTTTTATTATTAATCTACAAAAAAATATCAAGAAATTTCCTACTGAAATCAAGTTATTATATATAACACATCAAATCAAATAATCTCTCAAGGACTTCAAGGAAGAACCAGCTTGCCACAAATTAATATATATTAAACATCATCACAAAACTAATTTTTCACTTTCCTAATTACTCTAAGGTCTTCATTCAAGTTACTTTTTTTCCAAGTAAAAAAATTAAAGTTAAGAAATGACTAACCAGGATCTCTGAGAGTGGCATGAACTTTGTAGCCTCTTTGAAGAAGAATCTCTACAAGGTATGAACCAATGTACCCAGTGGCTCCAGTAACACAGTATGTTGTTGAAGAAGGATCAACTTTCATCACCATCTTATTAAGTGCTTCCTCCATTATTACCACTCACTCCAACTATGGATACCAATATTGAAAGTTGATACCCCTTTAACCCTCTCTATGAAAGGACCTATCAGTATTGGCCAAACTTTTTTCATTTTTATATGCAATGCCATGGATTCTTATTCTTTTTGGTAAACTGCAATAATAATATTATATCAGAGTAAACTATTAAAATGGTATCCGAAATTTCACAATATTGATAAAAATAATTTCCAAAAATGTTAACGTTAAATAAGTCCTCAAATATTTAAAAATGTGACAA
>NC_029792.2:14843929-14848257 GCF_000816755.2 Arachis ipaensis
TGTACAATTGTATAAAATATTTTACACTATTAATATATTAAAATTAAACTCATAATAATATTTATTAGTTATTTTTGTGTGATAACATATTTTAAAAACCCTTTTGCCAGCCCTAAATATTTTGAGTACTAAATTAGTAGCCAAGTCTATTATATTAATTAATGCTACATCGATGCAGGCACGTAGCCAAGTGCTATATATTTTTTTACTAATACATTGCCCCACATTCAAATTAAATTAAATTAAATGTTACCATGCCTATAAATTCATTGATTTCAACAATGAATTTGAGGTTTGTTGTATGCTTGGGCTTTTGTGGTAAATTTTGCAGTGACATGAACTCAAAATGTGCACAAAATGAATGTTAATCTTGTTGCCATGCAAGGTGTTTGCCTCAAACTAAGCCACACCAGGTTCAAATCCTAGCAATGGTGGCTAGATTTGTGTGTGTGTGTGTTTCCAACTTTCTATTGAAAAAAAAAAAAAAAAAAACATTTCTTGTTGCCATGCATAGATGCCAAGTGTTTGTGAAATGGCCGCAACACATGTCCATATCCATATAACATATTCACGGGATTGCATATGGTTTGCTGAATTCAGCTTCACAAAATGTTAATTCTGGTTATGATTTTATTAGAAAGAAAATTGTTTCAAATGATATTGACATTGTTATTCCTATTTTGATGACATTTTTATATGATTGTTGAATATATTTATGTAAAAATAAATGAAACAAAGTGATAAAACAAAATAGAATCTACATTAATAATAGTAATAATTAGTAGATGGTACTGTATAAGTCAACATACATGCCAACTTCCAATTTGGATTTGGAAACGCATGAAAATGAATAATATAATATATAATACTAGGGTCTAAAGATTTGTTGAGCATGCTCAAAGATTTTTCAGTGTTGAATTGAACCATTCATTGTCACAAAGTGAAAGAGTATCACATGGGAATAATCAGAATATTATACTCAATTAGTCTTCTATACTTATCCTTTTCATGCCACAAATAGAATTTGAGAGAAAATCCAAAATCCATTTCACAATACCTAATGATATTAATAGATGTAAATCCAAAAGAAAATGTTCTCTTCTTGAACGTGGTGCGCATAATGGATCTGGGTGGGAGACATGAAAGATTTCTTCTCTTAACCAAAGTCAAACCAACAATTATAGAGCAAAATTAATTACTCAGGTTTTATGTAAAAATATACATCAAATGATGAAAAGGAAAAAGAGATAAAGAAAAAAGGTACACCTATTGTTACATCCATGGTGAGGGCTTGAAGAATTCAACCAACAAAACTAGGTGGTTGCAACTTCTTCAGTTTTCTTGTCTTCCTCTTTCAGTTTCTTCCAGTTCTCTGCACTATCAATTATCTCTCCAGTTTTTATAAGGTACCTGACTCTTTTACCATTGTCAAGGACTTTATGACCAACGCGGCTCGCAACATTCTGGTCTTTGGAGTACAGCATCACATTTGAGCTGTGGATAGGCCCTTCAATCTGCAATTGGAGGAAAGAAAACGATCTCGCATGTATTAGGAGATGAAGAGATACGCCAAAAATCGCATGCACATTTTGCTAGTTAATATGCAAAATCACAATTAAAGCATTAAGCAAAGTACTAGATCGATGCGTCTATCCTTTGGTTGTGTTTGCAAGTTGGAGTTTTCGAAGGGAAATGGAAGAGAAGGATCTGAAGTAAAAAAGGACTTCATTTCCTTTCACTTTTCCCTCCAAAATCAAAATTCACAAACATCCTATTAGGGAACACCATAATGAAGTTTATCAAAAATAAAATTGCATATACATAATAACCAATAATGAGATGTTCATAGAGGTTAGAGGATATATCCATCCTTTTCCAAATGAAAACACAAGTGAAGAACATTCAGAAGGATCAGAGAATTTATAATCTTGTGTTTTTCTGGTAGAGGAAATGAAAATAACCTTAATAATTTGCCCTGGTTCCCCTTCCTCTCTACTCTTCATGTGCTTCGTTTTCAAATTTATGTCTTTCACTATGACAGTGCTGTTATGCTTGAAGAGCCTGACAATCTCCCCTACTTTTCCCTTTTCATGTCCAGATATGATCTTCACTGTATCTCCGACTTTAACATGCATCTTGTGCAAGATGGGAAGACTGTTTGGTTTACATTTCTTTCGCTCCCATCGCTTAAGCTGCCAAAGGAGAAGCAGTAAAAAAAAAAAAACCTAAATTATGCAAGTGAGAAGAGAATTACTAAGGCTACCTAAACAATCCATGCCGAATCATGACCTTGCCTTTTTTTTTTTTCACGTTTTTCATAATTTGTTAGAGAAGCTTTAAGGTTTGTTCTGTTTCATTTTCTTTAGAGCATCAAAAGTTCTATGATTATGGTAATTCGAACACTGGGAACGTTTAAACATGTGTTCAGTGCTAGTGTTAAGTTCAAAAAAAATATACGGCATTAATGAATGAGGAAGTTCCACATCACTAAAGTAGAAACGGTATTCGCTATGTCAAAAGAATAGCTCATGAATCTAGTAACATTCTTTTGCATGAACCTCAAGGTTTTATGAAAATGA
This sequence comes from Arachis ipaensis, assembly GCF_000816755.2. Taxonomy (NCBI): domain Eukaryota; kingdom Viridiplantae; phylum Streptophyta; class Magnoliopsida; order Fabales; family Fabaceae; genus Arachis; species Arachis ipaensis. Next base: position 14,846,509 of record NC_029792.2, read on the forward strand.
AATATATGTTTTTCTTCTTGCATTGGTTGCACCAAGCTATATTTTGGTATGACTTACTAGGAAATGTTTTTAATCAAATTGGATCACATTCTAAAGAATCTAATAAATGATGAACTGAAGTACATCGTCTGCTTAACTACACTATCCTTAACCTTTAGGTCCATTTTGATTTGAATTTATGAATTTCACAAAAGAATAATCAAATCAGGCACGCATGGAATATATGGATGAGGCAAGAATCAAATGCTCACCTTCATTACAATAAGACATGGATTCTCTGCCGACTTACTCTGCATGTCGCAACATAAAACAATATCAAATTAGACAACTAAACCTTTCAGTACAACATCTATGGTAAACGTAGTTACAATCTTGATGGCATAAAGATGTTTTAAGACTAGCATGGATGCCACAATGAAATTGGAAACAATCTGGAAACTTTCAGGAAGATCAAAAGGTTTTTCCAAATGTTAAAATTGTTATAAAAAAAAATAACATTGCATCTCTTGAAGACATGAAGATAATAGAAGGATAAGGGAAATAAACTATAGTTACGGCATGAATAAATGATGATATTATATCAACAATAACTAGATTTTCCATAACCAGCATCACCACAAATCATTTTGCAACATATATGAGCATCCATCAACATATGTTGTAGCCTTCCCAACTTCACACAATTTAAACCAAAAACATATATTTTAATAATCAAAATTCAGATTTTTCAAAATGGCTTAGTTCTCATTCTTTTTCAAAACAACAAATTCAAGCCAAATTACAAAACAATTCATCTTAACCCCTAAAACCAGTGAATTTGGATCCTCTAAAGGGAAAAAATTGGTAAAGTGATAAAATGAGTGTCTAATCACAATTGAATTTGTAACTTCCTATCATATGTGAGTCCCACTATCTTAATTCAAGGGTGATTAAATACTTACTTTCTCACTTTACAAACTCCTCACTTTAGATACTTACTTTCTCACTTTACCAAGCTCCTTGATCCAAAACCAATATATGCATGAAATTCAAGTCATGAATGAACCTTATATATTAAGCCAAGAGAGTCAGCCATATCAAGTTGCAGAGAAACCCGAGTATGAATTCAAAAGCAAAAATTGCACTACCTTACATGAATTTGGAATGCAATAGGAAATAAGGAAATATGGAAATGAACGAATTCACAATGCGTAAAAAGGAAGCAGGTGGAGTGTTCAAAATTGAAGCTTTGGATTTAAAATAAAAGGAAATGGGGAAAGAGAAGACGAATTGGGGTACCAGAAGGGGAGAAGGAGGAGAGAGACGCTGTCCGAGGAAGGAGTTGGAAGACAGTGAGAGTGACGTCATGGAGCTCTGAAGAGCAGCCATAGCTGCTGATGCTGCCATTGTTACTGTTACCCTCTTCTTCTTCTTCTTCTGATAACGTTAATGGATAATGCAGTCTCAGAGTGAAATAGCAGAGAAGAAAAGAAGAGGGAATGCATGAAACGACATCGTATCAGTTGCTCTGAATTCTAAAATTGGGCCGTGTTGAAGCCCAATTTCTCTCTTTGCTTAACCGGAAAAGAAAAAGTCTTTCTTAGGAAAAAAAAGGAAGAAAGATTAACCACCAATTTTTTTAGCTAGTTATTTTTTTTCCTCTCTTTTGGATTTATTTCTCCTTCTTTTTCTACAATAACAATCCAAAACCCTTACGTTTTACTGATTCTTTATTTTTTAAGATTATTGGTAAAATAAAAAATAGTTTAG
>NC_029792.2:14848500-14848945 GCF_000816755.2 Arachis ipaensis
TCACTTTTTGAGATGTTTTAAAAATATAAACATTTTACTTTGTATTTAATAAATAAAAAATTCATATATTTTTGTTCTTAATTTTAAAGGTTTGCGTTGCGTTTAAAAACACTTATAAAAGTACTTTTAGGGCCCGTATGGAAAGGTTTAAAAGTAACTTTTTTGAACTTTTGACTTATAAAAAGTAGTAGTATGTCTAGTGCAATTTTCAAAATCAAATTGCAACTTTCTAAGAAGCTATTTAGAGCTTATAGAGAAGTTTAAAAAAAATAACTTCTCATAATACTACTATTTTTTATCACATTTCTATAAAATAAGTAATTTTAAAACTAAAAATCTAAACACAAAATAACTTATTTTTAAGCTATTTTTAATATAATCATTTATTGTTTAATCTATTTTTTAAAAAGAACTTAATTAAGCTGTTTATCCAAACTGAGCCTTA
>NC_029792.2:14849069-14853381 GCF_000816755.2 Arachis ipaensis
TCATTTTAAATATTAAAAATAATTTGTACTCATTGAATGTTATATTTTGATTTATCGAACATAGCATCAACATTTCGAAATCTTTGTTCGACGCTTAGGAACACAAATCTGCTTTGAAATTGATCAGACTTTTATGGCAATAAAAACTGATAAAGAGATATCAAACTACTTTGTTTCACCTTAACTGATACAAATCTTAATTGAGGTTATTCAATCTGAATAATGAAACTGGTACACTAGCATCGCTTAACAAGTACAACCGTAAGAATTAAGATATATTAATTTAATCATCATATAGAACATAAAATCTCAAGCAGAAGTCGACATTACCTTCCTTTGTCAGGGATAATAGGATCATTTGTGAATCAATTGACCTGAGTTATACCAAAAATTAAATATAGATTGTTAGTTAAGTGGGGATGGAACTTAACTTGTTTCCTCATGACTTCAATTGCATTATAAATATACAAATTTTGGATTGTCATTTCAGCAAGACAACAGAAACTAGGTGAGACAAGGAACCAAAAAATGAAAGAAAAATGATGCACAAAATTACAAAAGATGATGCCCTGCATCAATAATTAAATCACTCAGGACTAAAATGTATAGTTAAGACCATGATCATATATCCAAAGCCAAACACCAAAACTGAAAATATAACACAAAAATAAAAGCAACCAAAAAAAAAAAAAAAATTCTACACATCATACATGTCAGCTGCACTATCTATAGACTCTTCTCTCCTGTGTTGAGAAACAGCAGTAACCTTGGTCTCTTGATTATCAACATCAATGGAAACTTCATCTGCTGTTGCTGCTGAGAGGGACTTTTTGTGGTGCCGAGACTTGGCAATCCTCATCAGCACCTGCATGATGTCCCTCATGGACGGCCGCTTCCTCGGAGCATGGTTGATGCACTTGTAGGCAAGGGCCGCAACTTCATTGAGCTCTTGAAAGTCACACTTACCCTCTAGCCTAGAATCAACAATCTCCTCCCAACTAACTTTTCCATCCGTGTTCATTGCTGCCTAATCATCAATAAAATAGTATTCATTAGGATAATAAAGGAATGAATTATGCAAGAACTTTAACCGCAACAGTTTAGCTTTGGGACCACTATTAGAATGTAGAAATGTCATCAATTTGTCTAAAGCCAATTTGTTTTGCTATTGTGGATTTTATTCATATATATAGGGAATGCATAATTTCATTTCAACATAAGCAAACTAACATTGAGATGAGAGGACAAGTGAGATAATACAACAAAAGAGAAAAGACAGAGCAACCAATTATATTATAATTATAGTAAATTCAATATCATCAACATGACCCTGCTTAGCTGCGAGGAGTAGAGAGGTGTACATTACTAGTGTTGTTGATGGTGGATTTTCTTTCTTTGGGTTATAGTACTTTTTGGAGTTGCTTGCCTGTTTATGTTGTTTGTTGCTGTTTGTTCTTAAACTTCATAAATAAAAAGAAAATACTAATAACGGACCAAATATCCCCAGACTGTAGCTACTTTCTTAAATACCTCCGTCAGTTATGCGTACTTTCATTTTTTCCCTGGGTTGATATATTATACAGCTGTTTCAGAGCCCAAGGAGGTTATTGAGGAAAGATGGTAACTCAATGCAAGAGATTGTCTCAAGATGGTGCCACAGAGGAAAACGTGATGGATTGGGTGAAGCATGACAACCGAAGAATGAGGTGACCAGTCAGACCTAACATGAACTTCTGAACATTCGCTGCATGAATCGAAAAGCGCATTACAACAAACAAAAACAAAAAGAAAGCAATGAGGACATTCCATCAACATAATCTACCTACAGCCATGTACAGGAATGACGTGCAATAGTTGTGCAAGGCCTTTGATCAAAAGCTTCCAAGCATCAAACAGTTCGTAGAAACAGGAACTACATCTGGTGCCAGCACTATCAACATTGCAAAATTAACAAAAGATAGGAAGATAAAAAGGCACACATACACACAAACATTGCAACACCACCATTATCTCAGACTTTAGAACATACAATAAAATCCAAATTCCAAATGGAAATTATATTAAAAAAATGTAGTTTTGCTAACTGATGTGGTCATTGTTCATCTAATTATCACATATTTGGAAGTCGCTAACCATATTCAGAATCATACAAGATTAGAAGGATTTTAGTTTGAGAAGCTGTGGATTCGTCCAAACCTGATTAGCACGGGAACCATGAACTGGTGAGTGGCAAGTTATACCGGCCCTGCTTGCAGTGGTTGCAACGGCAGCAACCAATTCCTGGCTCAATCGCCACCCAGTCACCTAGTACTAAGGTCTTGACCTCAGTGCTAACTTTTTCAGTGATCCCTACACTTTCATGACCAATCACCATTGGCTCTTCAACTACAAAGTGTGCACATCTCAGTGTTTGCAAGCACATAAAACAATCAAAACTGAAACTTTCTCTATTGAAACAAGCCAAGTAGCCATGTTCTGCTCTTCTCCATGATCATCATCTACTGACATTCTTCCTTTTCCCATTTTTTCTGATTCACTTCAAACTCTCTCTCTCCCTTCCTTCCCTTCAAATCTTGAAGATATATCAAAAGTGAGAGACCTCTTCTGCCATAGGGAATCAATTAAACTAAGTCCATTTTTTCACTATCAACCATGAATAATTATATAATAATAAGAAATATTAGTAAAGAAAAAAGAAAATTTGCAACAATAATAGCAACAACAAGAAGTTCAGTTCTGCAACAACAATTGTATGCTTGTTTTCTGATCGGAAGTTTAATTTTAAAATCAATAAAAATTAGAACAGTTAATTACATACATAAAACAAAGGAAACATAGCATAAACTTAGATCGACGGGGAGAGAAGGAGAAAACCTACCTACGACCGAGCTATGAGTGAAAGTGTGAAACATCTTCATCACCTAAGCATATAAAAAATTCAATTTACATGAATGTTAGTTTGTATAGATGCATAGGTCTCCTCTTCTGAAAAGCCATATTGCTTCATGCAACTTTCTACTGCAGATGCGGCATGTCTCAAACTACAAATAATTGAACAAGTAAATATTTTATGATTAATAAAAGTATTTTTGAATGTTTAATAATTTTGTATAATTAAAAAATAGTTAATTGATTTAGTATGTCTCACGACAAAGAATAATAATATCCAATAGTCAATGCTTGATTCTGTTCTTCATTTGGCACACATAATTGATTTTACATCATGGAGAATTACTGAAAGATTACGTGGTTGCACTACTCTTGGATCCCATTAATATTTAGCAATTAATTTATACAAAAAGATGAGGGAGTAGTTGGTGCGGTACTACTTGTATTATATTCCAAGTTTTTGTGTGTAGAACAGTAAAAGTTGATTTCAACGTGTTGTTAATCCTGTATTAATTATGCATCATTACTTCTTCGTTTTGTGCATGGTAATAGCTTTCGTTTAATTATACATACATTATACATAACGTGCATTCTATAATGATTATAATGATCATGATGATAATCGTTATAAAACTTTAATAATATTTAAAAAATATAGCCAAAATTAAGGTTATATATTTTTTCTATTTGATAACTCTTATAAATCTGAAAAAAATTACAAAAAATTGATCAAATTATAAAGTGAAACTACCATAATCATAATTAATTTAAAGACTAGTGTCTAAAATCCACGAATAAACTCTAATGGTGCATTTGGTTTTGACAAATAAAATAAGACACTGAGGATAAATTATAAAAAATAGAGATACAAAAATTAATAATTTTGTAATTTATTTACAAAAAAATAAAAATACAAAATTTTATATTTTTATATTCTAGATGATAAATTAAAATAAATTATAAAAATTTAATTTATTCTATTTTTTTATTTAAGAATTTTAAAAAAAATATATAATAATAAAAAAATAAAATTATATAAAATTAGTAAAAATAATAAAAAATAAATAAAAACAAAAATTTTATTTTTTATTAATGTCTTTGTACTTTTTACTGAAAGAAAAAATACAGAATACTAATTCAGTATACAATATCTATATCCATCTTTCATATGGCAAACGTAAATGCAGTCTCATTAATTTAAATTGAGCTCCACCGATGAGAGAGCAACACTAGTACTTCTTTGTGCTGTTAAAAAATAGTTAGAAGTAATTGTTCCCATTTTTTTTTATCTAAGTTTGTGTTACTGGGCCGATTATTCTATGTATATCAGATATTACAAAAATAAAAAAAATTGTTATCAGTTTTAAAAATAATTTTAATAAACTAGGAAAGTAAAAAATTTTATATAATTATATCATCAAAT
>NC_029792.2:14853541-14854105 GCF_000816755.2 Arachis ipaensis
TAATAGTCAACTTCTATAAAAATTTATATGAACAAAATTTAAAATTTTAAAAAAAAAAATAATTAATTTTGCATAACATTAACAAACTCAAATGAGGTGGAATTCAGATTTGGTCAAAGTTTTATTCTTATTTTTATGCTATGGATTGCATTGAGAAAGGATTTGCTACGGTGGTTGGCAAGATTTAGATAGGTAAGTCTAAGTCAAATCAAATTATATTTTAATTAAAATAAAAAAATACACAAACTAAATTATAAATTTAAATGGTGTATGAATCAGCAGTTGTAGCATGTTTCAGAAAAATGATTAAGTTAAAAGTACTATAATGTTAAGAACTAACATTCATGTGGGGTTTGTGGGTCTATAATCCAGCTCTTTTCCGGAGGCTCAATCACAATCAGCATGGGAGCACTCAGTGAGGTAGGCCTTATATATATTCATCATTTGATTGATATGAATTGTATCAAATACAAAACTTTGACACTAAAAACAAAAACAAAAAAAAATGGCTTCTAAGTTTTTATGTATTGTTATTTTCTGCAATTTTTTCTTATACTGAATTAT
>NC_029792.2:14854514-14866621 GCF_000816755.2 Arachis ipaensis
AACTAAAATATAATTATTGTGTAAAAAAAGTCAATATCAATGTAAATTAATTTTCTAATTTTTTCATATTCGGACATACATATTAGAAGAAAAAATAAAAATAATTTATGAGAAAGTATAGGGAGTTAATGGCCTAAGTGTACAATGTGTATAATGGAGGTTTAGAAAACATTAGAGATATGACTATTAGTGTTACATTGTCCTATCAGATTACGCTTTTGGGATAAGTGGTTTCATGACATAGTATTAGAGTTTTTAGATCCGAAAGGTCAAGAGTTCAAACCTTGGTCTGGACATGATGAACAGGAAGAAGAACTGTGCCCATGCATGATGAACGGGGAGTTGCCACAACAAAGCCAATTCTACATGCAAGTGCACAGTTTTCTCCATTGGGAGCAGCGAGCCACCAACAGTGTGTTTTGTTGGTCCAATTTTTTTGTCCAACTAAACTGAGAAAACATAAAGAGGATTACTCTATAAATTATTTTTATTTTTATTTTTTCAGAGGAGAAAAATGAGGAGAAGCAAAGGATGAGACTCTTTTCTCATTCAAACTCTCAGAAGAAAACTAAAAGATGCAAACTTTGAAAAGCTTAAGATAGAATGGGAAATGGGTTGTGACACTGTAATAATATATAGGAAACTATCTTGAAGAAGAATGTGAGAAGGGGAAGTGAGCGTAAATTGAAAGAACTACCTAACCGTATAAATAAAGAAATTCAATCTACATGAATGCTAGTTTATATATAGATGCATAGGCCTCCTCTTCTGAAAAGCCATATTGCTTCATGCAATTTTCTACTGCAGAAGCGGTATGTCTCAAACTACAAATAATTGAACAAGTAAATATTTTATGATTAATAAAAGTATTTTTGAATGTTTAATAATTTTGTATAATTAAAAAATAGTTAATTGATTTAGTATGTCTCACGACAAAGAATAATAATATCCAATAGTCAATGCTTGATTCTGTTCTTCATTTGGCTCCCCCACATTTGAAGACATTTTATTTATGTGTGAAAAAAAAATTATGTTATTAAACATCAATATAATGATAACAGTTATTGTATTATAAAATTTAATCTATTAAAATTAAAATATCAAATATATTCACATGTATGTAAAACATACGAATAATGATAATAATCCAATTAACTAGTTATATAAAGTCAAGTCTAACTTTTCAAAATATATATACACGAGACTATTAGTATTTAGTAATTTTTCTTAAAAATTAATTGACATAATTACTATATATCATTTATTTATGTTTGTTGTTTTATTTAATTAATTTAGTTTTTTATCCTACATTTGATAATTGTCAAACAATTAAATAGAAAAAATATTTTAATAATTACTTAATTACCAGAGAGATATTGTCTACACTTATATATATAAAAAATTGTGCTTGTTTGATTTTTGAACTTTTTTCTTCTTCCCCATTTTTTTTTTTTTTTGTCTTTTTTACACAATTATAGTGAAAATTTGAAAATAGTCCATTTGAGTTATATCCTTAGCTTATAAATGTTTTAAATATTAAGCTTTAGCTTTTTTTTTTGGTATTATAAAAAAATATAAAAAGTGACTTGATGGATACAAAATGCTTAACAAGACGGTAGTATTAATAATAAATATATTATGCGATATATTAGAAAATTGACTAATATATTTTAAATATTTAAATATATTAATATTAATTTTTTATTATTTTTGCATGATATTTTGTTTCACTACTAAATTTTTTTGAATCTGTTATCGTCGTACGATAGTTATGGTCGCTAAATAATTTTGATAGAACTTAAAATGTATCGCTAAACTTAAAGTCATTTTTTCTTAAATTTTGATAATGCTTTTTATTTTTTTTAATTAAAAAATATATTTCTTAAATATTACTTTGATTTTAATGCTGCTTTTTAAATATTGCTAAAGTTTTATAACTATTGTAACCACTGTAATTATAGGCGTCATGCACCTTCAATAATGCTAGGTAGACAAAAAAAACAGGCAGAACTTGCCTTATTTAACATTAATTAATTGTCGCAATAATTAATGAGTGCTAAATAAGACAAGTTATGGCTGTTTTTGACTGATTTTCTTTAGTTACCAAACATTTTCGTTAATTAAATATATGATCATTTATGAAAAGATGTTTTATGATATGATAAAAGAAAATCTTGCATTAAAAAAACATATATTAAATACGCTAATATTAAGGAGATAAAAAATAGTCAAAATTTTTTTATTTAATATTTATTAATTATTTTAATAATTAATAAATATTAAATAAGATAAATTCTAATAATTTTGATTACTTTTTTTATATCAAATATTTTTGTATTAAATATATAATCATTCATATTATTTTATCTAATAGTTTTTAAAATAAATAATGCTACGGTCTGACCCAAATTCACGCGGGTCAACCCGACCCGAGTTCCCTCCGGCCCGGCAATGCGTCCTCCACCCGACCCGGACACGCGTCCCGTACGGCTTGCACACAGCCGACCTCAGGGTCCTGACCCGAACCGTCCGGTATCCGACCTACCGAACATTGGCGCCGTCTGTGGAGAAAATCGTCCATGGATTTCGTGCTGGTCCAAACTGGGACAGGCTCCGAGGTAGCGCCTCCCGTGCTCGGGGGAGGCGCCGTCGAGACGGAAACCCGGCAACAACAGAGGTTGCCCCCAAGGGATGCGACGCAAACTTACGAGAGACGCCCCTTCGGGAGGACAGGTGACAAACACGCCAGGATAATGCAAGAGCTACGCCACAGAATGCAGGACTTAGAGCGCAGGCTAGCAGAGAGAGAGCGCGACCAACGCTCCCCAGAGCGGAGCCCCACCCGTTCCCGTTCAAGGAGCCGCTCGAGGCGCACACCCAGCCCCCAATACGAGTCGGAGAGCACTGGGGGGCGGGTACGCCCCAGAAGAAGAAGTCGGGACCCCATCATCTACGCCCGACACGAAAGGCGGCGTGCGTCGAACAGGGGCGACGAGGAGGCGCGCCGCGAGAACGACGAGTCGAGAAGAACTGCCCGAGGACCCGTCCTAATAGGAGCGACTCCTTTCCACCGTTCCGTACTCGAGGTCCGACTACCGAAACACTTCGACAAGCCGACAGACATGAAGTATGACGGAACGCAAGACCCCCTGGAACACTTGACGGCCTTTGAGGCCAGGATGAACCTAGAAGGAGTGGGAGACGAGGTCAGATGTCGCGCTTTCCCGGTCACCTTAGCGGGCCGGCAATACGGTGGTTCAACAACCTCCCGCAAGGCTCGGTGACCCAATTCTCCGACATCAGCCACGCCTTCTTGGCTCAGTTCACGACTAGGATTGTCAAAGCCAAACACCCAATCAATTTGCTAGGGGTGACACAGAGACCCGGAGAGCCGACCAGGAAGTACCTGGACCGTTTTAATGACGAGTGCTTGGAAATTGACGGTCTGACGGACTCGGTGGCAAGTTTGTGCTTAACGAACGGGCTCTCGAATGAGGACTTTAGGAAACACCTCACCACAAAGCCCGTCTGGACAATGCAAGAGATCCAATGTGTGGCCAAAGAATACATCAATGACGAGGAAGTCAGCCGGGTTGTGGCTGCCAATAAACGGCAGCCCGCCTACAACCAAGCCCGGCACTTTGAAGCCAGAGAAAGACCAAAGGAGCACGCCAGGGACGGCGGTCCGAGTAAACCACCCAAACCGTTCCCCCGAGTTGGGAAGTTCACCAACTACACCCCCCTCACGGCATCGATCACTGAAGTATACCAACAGATAGCAGAAAAGGGGATACTGTCGAAGCCCCGACCACTGAAGGACAGGACGGGAGGAAATAAGAACCTCTACTGCGAGTATCACAAGGGTTACGGGCACAAGACCCAAGACTGCTTTGACCTAAAGGACGCCCTCGAGCAAGCTATCAGGGACGGCAAACTCGCCGACTTCTCCCACCTTATAAGGGGACCAAGGAGACGCAACCGGGACCACGACAGCGAAGACAGATCCCGACCAACAAGGCGACGACAAGAACCAGAGGGTGAAGACCACGGTCTCACGGTGGTAAACGTGGTGACGGCCAGGAATACCGCCCCGATGTCAAAATCGGCCCAGAAGAAAGATGCCAAGGTCCTAGCGGTCTCCACCTCACCCGTTAGAAGTCTTAAGGGTCTCCCACCTATCTCTTTCGGCCCGGAGGACCAATGGTTTGACGAGGTGCCGGAAAGTCCGCCCATGGTCATGACGGCTAGGGTCGGAACTGGCCTCGTCAAACGAATCCTGGTAGACACGGGGGCAGACTCAAATATCATGTTCCGAAATGTTTTCGATGCCCTGGGATTGAGAGATTCCGACCTGACGACCCACCAGCACGGCGTGGTAGGGTTAGGAGACCACTTCATCAAGCCGGACGGAATCATCACACTCCCGACCTCTGTGGGACAAGGGAAAAGATGGAGAACAGTCATGGCAGACTTTGTAATATTACGAGATTCGACGGCTTATAACATCATCCTGGGGAGAAAGACCATTAACGACCTGGGGTCAGCTATCAGTACGAAACTACTGGTGATGAAGTTCATCACCGATGACGGATCCGTGGGATCCCTCAGGGGCGACTTGGAAACGGCGGTCGCTTGCGACCACGCCAGCCTTTCTCTCAGGAAAAAATCCAAAGAAGCGTCAGGGGTCTTCCTGGCCGACCTGGATGCCAGGGTAGACGACAAACCCAGACCAGAGCCAGAAGGAGACTTGGAAAAGTTCAGAGTCGGCGAGGAGGACGATAAATTCACATTCATAAACAGAAACCTCCCCCACGAGATAAAGGAGCCTTTGATGGAAATGATCAGGGCCAATGCCGACCTCTTTGCCTGGACACCTGCTGACATGCCCGGGATAGATCCCCAGCTCATGTCGCATCACCTGGCCGTAAAGGCAGGAGCCAAACCAGTGGCCCAGAAAAGGAGAAAAATGTCGCAGGAAAGGGCGGAAGAGGTGGCCAAGCAAACGGCCAGCCTCCTAGAAGCGGGATTCATCCGGGAACTGGATTACTCGACTTGGTTGTCGAATGTAGTTCTGGTTAAAAAACACAATGGGAGATGGAGAATGTGTGTGGACTACTCTGACCTCAACAAGGCCTGTCCCAAGGACTGCTACCCCCTGCCCAATATTGATGCACTCGTCGACGCAGCGGCGGGGTACAGGTATCTAAGCATCATGGATGCCTACTCAGGGTACAATCAGATACCGATGCACCGACCCGACGAGGAAAAAACGGCGTTCATAATGCCAGGGGGCATCTATTGTTACAAGGTAATGTCGTTTGGTCTAAAAAATGCTGGGGCCACATACCAAAGGTTGATGAATAAAATATTCAGCGAACTCATGGGCAAAACGGTAGAAGTCTATGTGGATGACATACTCGCAAAGACCGCACGACCCGGCGATCTCCTGAGCGACCTTAACGGCGTTTTCTCGTCCCTCCGGCAACACGGCATGAGGCTTAATCCGCTCAAATGCGCGTTCGCCATGGAGGCCGGAAAGTTCCTGGGCTTCATGATCACTCAAAGAGGAGTGGAAGCCAATCCCGAAAAGTGCCAAGCGGTCCTTCAGATGAAGAGTCCGGGTTGCATCAAGGACGTCCAGAGACTTGCCGGAAGATTGACAGCTTTATCCCGTTTCCTCGGCGCATCGGCAGCAAGAGCCCTACCCTTCTTCAATTTAATGAGAAAGGGAATGACGTTCGAATGGACCCCAGCGTGCGAAGAGGCATTCAACCACTTGAGGCTTCATGTGGACGGAGCCTCCAACCAAACGTCCGGAGGAGCAGGGGTCATCTTAGAAAGCCCGACAGGGGTCATCTATGAGCAATCGACCAAGTTCGAGTTCCCAGTGTCGAACAACCAAGCAGAATATGAGGCTCTCCTAGGCGGACTAATGCTGGCTCGGGAAGTAGGGGCGACGAGGGTCGAAGTATGCAGCGACTCCCAAGTCGTCACCTCGCAGGTAAACGGAAGCTACCAAGCCCGAGACCCCCTCCTCCAAAAATACTTGGAAAAGGTTAAGGAAATGACAAGCCAGTTCCAGGAGGTCATCGTCCAGCACGTTCCAAGAGAAAGGAACACACGGGCAGACCTCCTGTCGAAGCTGGCGAGCACAAAGCCAGGATCGGGTAACCGGTCGCTCATCCAAGGCATGGTGAAGGAACCAACGGTCGCCCTCCACTTGACGAAGTCGAGCCCCTCATGGCTGGACCCCATCACCAACTTCCTGGAACTCGGCAAGTTGCCCGAATATGAGAAAGCAGCCAAAGCTTTAAGAAGGGAGGCGGCCAGATACGCAATCATACAAGGACAACTATTTAAAAAGGGACTCAGCCAGCCCCTATTAAAGTGTTTGCACCCCGACCAAACGGACTACGTGCTTAGAGAAGTCCATGAGGGGTGTTGCGGACACCACATCGGGGCAAAGCCCTAGCAAGGAAGCTCATCAGAGCAGGATACTACTGGCCGACAATGATGAAGGACTCAAAGGAATTCGTCAGAAAATGCACAAAGTGTCAACAAAACGCCAACTTCCACAAGGCGCCGGCCTCCGAGCTAAGCTCGCTAACGATTACACGACCTTTTGCACAATGGGGAATCGACCTCCTGGGACCTTTCCCGGTCGGCCCAGGACAAGTCAAATACCTCATTGTCGCCATTGACTACTATACCAAATGGGTGGAGGCTGAACCACTAGCCACGATATCGTCCTCCAACTGCCGGAAGTTCATGTGGAGGCAGGTGATAACCCGTTTCGGTATCCCGGAGGTCGTTATCTCAGACAACGGGACCCAGTTCACAGACAAGAAGTTCATGAAATTCCTCTCTGGCCTAGGGATAAAGCAGAAGTTCTCCTCAATAGAACATCCCCAAACAAACGGGCAGGTAGAGGCCGCAAACAAAGTCGTCCTTCTTGGTCTAAAGAAGCGCCTAGACAGTAAGAAAGGAAACTGGGCTGACGAACTCTCCTCCGTCTTATGGTCTTACCGGACAACCGAGCAAAGCGCTACGGGGGAAACTCCCTTTCGCCTAACATACGGGGTCGATGCGGTGATACCAGTCGAAATCAGTGAACCAAGCCCCCGACTACTACTCGCGGGCATGAGCGAAGCGGTCGAGAAAGACCTGATTGAAGAAACAAGGGAGATGGCTCACCTAACAGAAACGACGCTGAAACAAAGAATAGCCCTGCGTTACAACGCAAAAGTCCTCAAACGAGATTTCGAGGAAAGGGACCTCGTCCTGCGACGCAACGACATCGGCGTCCCGACCCCAGGGGAAGGTAAGCTGGCGGTAAATTGGGAAGGTCCCTACAGGGTAAGGGAGGTACTCGGCAAAGGCGCTTACAAACTCGAAAGACTCGACGGCAAGGAAATACCCAGAACATGGAACGCAGGTAACCTAAAGAGGTTCTACTCTTGACCCACCGGCTCACCGACCAGGGAGCCTAGCCAGATAGTTGATATTTGCCCTATCCACATGTTAATTCATCTTGTTTACTTACTTTGTCAAATACTTGCCCAGCTGACGATTAGTTTTCACTTATTCAAATTTTTTACTTGTTCAAATTTTCTTACCTCACATCTGTTTCACACGACTGATACCTAAAACGGCACCCCGGGATTGATCACCCCGGGAGCCAGACGGGTCATAAGCCTTAACCAATTCGATGACGACGCGAGCAAATCGGTCCGAACCGTTGCCAAACGTGAAAACGGCGAGACGGGCACAAGAAATAAGCCCGCCCAGAATAAACGGTAAGACGATAACGGCAACACGACAAGACAACGAAGCGAGCGTAAATCACAAAGCAACCAAATGAGGATAACTTATAAAGTGTCAAAATATGGAACGGACAAGCAAATTGTTCAAAACAAACAAAACGACAAATACACAAAGTTACAAGGAATCACTTCCTCGGCATATCTACAACCTTGCCATCTTGAATCATTTTGAAGACCCCAATAGCAGAGGTGTCGAAGTCGGGAGCCACAATCTTCATTTGAGCCTTCAAGGCATCCTCAGTCATAGTAATTGCATTCTTTCCCTGATCCTTGGTCGCCTTCAGCTTCTTTTTGAGCCCCTCAACTTCCGACCTAGCGACCTCAGCCAACGAGACAGCTTCGTCACGCTCTTTCTCCAAGGTCGCCACACGGCCCTGGGCAGAGTTCAGCTGGCCCTCCAAGGTCATCTCCCTCTCGATTAGGCGGGCCACCGACTTGTCCGAAACTTTCAACTTCTCGGCAGCGGACGCCGCCTTCTCCTCCGAAACCTTGAGCTTCTCCGTCATTTCGGACAACTGACCTTGGAGCTGCTCAACTTGGATTTTGAAATCATTATTGGCTTTAACGGAGGACTCGAGCTTCCTTCGGAGAGCTTGCATCCCCGACAACTCGAACTCAGCCTTTCGGGCTATTACGGCTCCCCGGAGCAAAGTCCGATACATCCATCTAGCCTGCCCAGCCAATTCAGTGCCAAGGAAATGTTCCTCCGTCCCGGGGATCAATTGGGAATCTATAAACCTTGTTGCATCAAAATTCCTCTCCATGATACTAAGGCCCCCCTCCGGGCTGGCTGACGACCTCTGCCTCTTGGGGGTGTGAATAAGCTCCACGTCATCATCTTCTTGGTGAGAAGTGGTTGAGTGCCCGCCAGTTGCCCCCTCGGGAACAGGGGAACCCTGATCCCCGATAGGCCTTTTCCCCGCCTTAACGGCCTCCCGAGAAGAAGCCTCACCCTGACCTTCAACCTCCACGGCCGGACCCTCTGACTTCCCGGTCTGATCCTCCCCCTCCCCAGCATCCTTCTCCGTTTTCTCGTCGTCGCTTTCCTCAAAAAAGGTCTTCATCAAGTTTTCAAGTCCGACAACAGTGGCAGACATTTCCACTACAACAAACAACAAACGCGTTAGTCGTCAAAACGGATAAACGAAACAACAGTAAACGCAAAGACAAGCAAACAAGACAACTCACGGATATAGCTCCTGCCGGCCTCCCGTTCACCCATAAGAAGATGAGGGTTCACGGGGTTCTTTTCAAAAATAGCAAAAAGAACGTCAGCTATTTGTTTATCTACAGACGACAACCTTTTGTACGTCACCTTGATGAAGGAGTTCGACCCCGCCCCGAAACTCCAGTACGTCGGGATAAGGCGCTCCCCCTCTAACGACAACCAAAAGGGGTGACGACCTTTGACGGGGCGAACTTTGAAATACTTGTCTTTGAAGCCGTGGTAGGAGTCCTCAAAGAGGCCAAATATCTTCCTACCCTGGGCAGAACGGAAAGAGAGAAACCCATTCCTCGCCTTCCCCTGCTTGGAAGGGTTGGTAAGGGTAAAGAAAAAGAGAAAGACGTCTACTGATACCGGCAACTCCAGGTACTCGCAAACCATCTCAAAACAGCGGATCGAAGCCCAACTGTTCGGATGGAGCTGAGAAGGGGAAACGGATATCCGGTTGAGGAGCGCCATTTGGAAATCCGAGAACGGTATCCGTACGCCGACTTGTGTGAACATGGATTTGTAAAACCAAATCCAATCGGGGACTCGAGGAGAATGGAAGTTGAGCTCATAAATACGCTCGCGGGGGGCAGGAACGGAGACCTCATAGTTGGCTTCCTCGTCCGTCCCACCGCACAAGTGGCCGGCTTGCCGGAACTCGGTCAACTCTTCCAAACTCATTTGGTTGGGCGACTCCTTTATATCGTCAGTCACCCAAGCATACGGGTCATAAGCCGCACCAGATCCAGAAGACCGGGAGACAACGCGAGGCATACCTACAGCGGGGTACCACTCCGTTAGTCTATGAGGTCGGGAGCCCGAAAAAACCGAAAAAACTCAGAAACTACGCCTTTTCAACTCAATCGTGACCAAACACGGCTAAAAACTACGCCTATCACATAAACCACCCAAAAACCTATCCTAGAATGGTACCCCTCCCCTAACTCACCTACCCCAACATTGAAAAACCTTTCGGCAAAAATAAACTAGCCATGCAACAAACGCAAGCAGCAATCGCACAGCAGCAGGACATAGCACAGATACCAAAGGATAGAGACCAAAAAATTACCTGGAATGATGAAAGAAACTTGGACTGAAAGTTGAAGCAGGAGGGAGTTCGCACTGGAAGCTTTGGATGTTAGGGAGAGAAGGAGTTGGAAATAGCAAGAGTGGGAGGTGTGGGAGGTGAAAACTGTTTAAAAACCACCGCCAGAAGCGCGAAAGAAAGCAGGGGCAAAATAGTCTTTGCGCGCGGGTTTTTTCGGTGGCACCCCCCTCTCCATGCGAAGTGCTCGGGACCTCGCATACCCGGGACCAGGAGACCACGACCAGACGAGCCTCTCCACCATCCCAAGCGTTGACCTCAGGGTCCTGACCCGAACCGTCCGGTATCCGACCTACCGAACAAATAATTTTACGAGAATTTATCTTTGAAGAGTACTAGAAAGTCAGTAATTTTTGTGTTTTGTAACCATTAATTGGTCATCAATAGTATTTTTAATGGTGTGAGATTAAATTCAATAGTGTAGAATCATTTAATTTTTTTTAATGGTTAAATGCTGGCCAACTTTTTAAAAAATTATTAGACCCAAAACTTTCTCTTTATCTCCTTTGATATCTATGTATGTCAAAATATCTATACCGCGCCAAATCATTTGTGAGTCTAATAACAAGTGACGAAACTCACAGAATGAGTGGAATATAATTAGAAACCCGAGTGACGAAACTCATAGAATGAGTGGAATATAATTAGAAACCCAACTTAGAATTTCTTTGGTTGCAAATTCTCCCAAAGCAATGAATATTATTGTAAGCGCTTGATATGCTGTGGTAGGAGCAATAACCTTATACTCATCATATGTCAGAACTCGGAATATAGCCCTCATGGCACCATGTTGACTCAACAAAGTAACCATGTATATAATGAGACAACTACGGTAGATAAATCAATCAATTATCTAATTAAAATGATGATTAATATATAAACTAATACCTAGAGGTTGTGCCGATTTGTTATAGTTCAAATGGTATAGTCTCTCCATACTCAATTAAGAGGTTGTGGATTCGAGTCTTCTATCTTTGGAAAAAAAAATAAAAAAAAAATACGTGGAGGTTGTAACTTGCAAATAATCATAATATAATAATTAATTTAAAAACTAAGGAATAAAGCTTAGGGTAAAATTTTTTTTTCTTCGAAATTTGGCAAAAGTTTTAAAAATATTATTAAATTTTATTTCAAAAATTTTTAATTTGCATCAAATATACTCTTAACGGCTAATTTTTTAAAAAATTTAAGACTAATTCAACAACAATTTCATAAGAACAACACTCAACACAAACAAATCAAGCATAATTTTTATGCATTATTACTAGATTGGTTTTAAAATTTTTGAAAATGTAGCCGTCGAGGATATATTTGATGCAAATAAAAAATTTTTGGGACAAAATTAAAACAAAATAAAACTTAAGAATATTTTTAAAATTTTTACCAAATTTCAGGGACAAAAAATATATTTTACCCATAATAATATAATAAGAAATATTAGTAATGAAAAAAAATGGTAAAAACTCGGGTGCAGTCAACTTCATGTAAAGTTAATAGTTAAGAGCTGTTAAATGATTTGACTGATTTGACTACATTTTCATCTAACAGTTCTCGTCTATCAACTTTACCTGAAGTTGACTTCATTTGAATTTTCACCAAAAACGAAAATGTGCAACAACAATAACAACAAGAACAAGAAGTTCAATTCTGCAACAACAATAACATCATGAACAATTGTATGCTTGTTTTCTACGACCGATTACATACATAAAACAGAGCAAACATAGCATAAACTTAGATCCACGGAGAGAGAAGGAGAAAACCTACCTGCGACGAATCTATAAGGAAAAGCAATTATTGACGAGAAAAAGCGAGCAGCGGCAGCGGATGCAAATGGTGGTGTGAACGATCAGCATGGCGGTGTGCTTGAGAGAGATCGTTAGACTGATGTGAGTCCGTATAATCCGTTTGCTATTAAGAACAATCTTTGTCTTCTCCCTGTATATTCTACATCGTTATGTTCATT
>NC_029792.2:14866828-14887416 GCF_000816755.2 Arachis ipaensis
ACCAAAAAAAAAAAAAAAACAAACTAGCTTCTATCTTTTTCTCTGTTGTTGCTTTCTATATTTTCCTTAATACTAAATTATAAGGCACATATTTAAATTTGTATAGATTTTACATATACTCTTTTTTAGTCACATAAGTTTCGTTTGACCTGTAAATGATATATATATATAACTATGTGCTTTTATTTATTATTTGTAACTAAAATATAATTGTGTATGAGAATAATTATATAGTTAATATTTGAGATTTCGTGATTTAGATTTACTTGATTATTAAATATTCAGTTGAATTTTTTTGTATGCAGAAATATTTTTTTTTTTATTGAATATTTATCACGTTTTATTTAAATATGAATAGAGTTTAGTTCATTAGAGTTGGTGATTTACATTAACTTGATTGTTAAGTGTTTAGTTGAGTTCTTTTACATGTAGAAATATTTTTTTTACTGATTGAATGTTTATCACGTTTTATTCAAATATTAAAGGAGTTCGGTTCATTGGAGTTTGTGATTTAGATTCACTTGATTGTTAAGTGTTCAGTTGAGTTATTTTACATGCAAAAATATTTTTTTTACTGATTGAATGTTTATCACGTTTTATTCAAACATGAATGGAGTTTGGTTCATTGGAGTTGGTGATTTATATTCACTTGATCGTTAAGTGTTCACTTGAGTTCATTTGCATGCAGAAAATATTTTTCTTGTTAATTGAATGTTTATCACGTTTTATTCAATCACTCATTGTGCCTGATTTTATTTTTTATATCCTTTTTAGGGATTAATAATAT
Organism: Arachis ipaensis; assembly: GCF_000816755.2. Taxonomy (NCBI): domain Eukaryota; kingdom Viridiplantae; phylum Streptophyta; class Magnoliopsida; order Fabales; family Fabaceae; genus Arachis; species Arachis ipaensis. The sequence goes on from NC_029792.2 coordinate 14,867,616, forward strand.
CCCAAATGAGGGTTTATGCTAGAGCAGAACCCTTGATGGAGGACGGAGAGGGAGTTGAAGCAAAGTATATCAGGTTCAGCGGTCAACGAACAAAATTAACAAAATAAGAGACCAAGTGATTCAGGCATTTGAAGCCATAAGATTCTCCAAGCTATTTGCTGCCTTCTCAAGCCCCTCTTTGTAAATTCACATCTGGCAATATAGATAGTAAATAGGTTGTAGTTTCTTTGACTCGTTGTAATTAACACTAATTTGTTTATCTTGTTTAAAAAAGCAAATACTTCTTCTTTAATGTATATATATGAATATTAATGTAAATGTTAATGGAAATCTAATGTTAATGTATATATGTGAATATTAATGGAAAATCTACTAATGTATATATCTGTTGAAATTGTCTGGACTGCTGTTTTGTTCTAGGTGCACAGTGAATAAATTCAGGGTATTTATCAAATATCAAGAGTCCCAAAAACACAAATGAACCGAAATTAATACACTAGATGAACCAAAAAAAGTGTAGATAGCACTATTGCAGAAAGCTAATTTAAGAAAAATGATTATATCAGTATTCAGTTTCAGAAACACCTAAACATCAAGAGCCCTTCTCTACTGCATACGATTAGTTGATTCTTAATCTCATCTCCCTTCCGAGTCGTGTTCCTTATTTTGGTAGAAAAATCGGAAAATTTAGAATAATCTTTATAGAACTTTTCAGCTTCTTCTAGTGTCTTGAAAGTCATCCCAATTTTTGGGATAAATTGTTCATCAACAACACACCCGAACGGTAGAATAAACCGAAAATATTATTAATATGAAACCATTGTATAGCACTAAATGAACCGAGTATTCGTAAACCCCGCTAAAATCGGAAAATAATTAGCCAATAAATCGAATTTTAATTAGGAAGATTAATAATGCAAAACTAATACAAAAATAGGATAGAGCTCTTCAAAACGAGAATTTCGACACCAATTTCTAAGAATTCGGCCCAAGCCGAACGGGCCGAACCAGTCAAACCAGCCCTGAACCGGGCACGTGGGCCCAATATATATAATCATCATTTCAGCCACTTCCCATTATTTGTTTCCTTTCTAGCGCCGAGAAGAGAGATTGAAGAAAAGTAAAGCCACCAAAACCTAAACCCTTATCAATTTTCAATTCATCATAACTTTTGATTTGGAGCTCTGATTGACGAGCCGTTTGTGGCCACGCGTTCGTCTCGGAGTCCTCTTCAATTCTATCTAAACAAAGTAGTAAGTTTCTCACCAATTCATTTCCAGTTCTCTGTGCCCCTTTTCTACACGAAAATTATTGAGGTTTTGAGTGATTTTGATAATTTTGGTGGTTTAGGTGTAAACTAAAATTGGATAATTATTGGGTTGCACTCCAATCATCAATGGATACAGTAAGAACAACCTAAACCCTAGTCAATTTTTGATTTATTGATGAAAAGCATGAACTTGGATATATATGTGGATTAGGGGTGAATTGAGTCATATATATATGCATTGGAATTGAGTTGGGAGTACTTGGAGGCTTATTGGTGATCAAAGCTTGTTTTGGGGCTGTTTTAATTAAGTTTGGAAGGGCTATGATTTGTATTGTGAGGCTGCCTTGGGTGAAACTAAGTGATCGGCCAAGGTATGGTTTAAGTTTCGCACGTTTAATATTTACGGTGTTGTGAAAACTTAGGTTAGAGGAACCATAGGATAAGTTGAATTGTTAATTGCATTTAATGAGTAGTTTTGTAATGTTGTTGGAATGAGTCGTTGATGAACATATATTGAAATTATGAGGTATTGTGGTTATTAATTTTATGCTCTTGGACTTGCTTATAGTGGGTTGTGTTGATGTTGATATGTTGATGGATTATGGTTGGTGTTTCTTAATAAAGAGTTGTTATGTGAAGTTGATGGATTAATGTGTATGAAGGGTTGATTTATGTTAATGGCATTTAATTGGTATATGTTGATGGAAGATTGATAAATACATGATGAAGGTTGGTATAGGTGAAAAGTTGATATAAACAAATGCAGGGTCATTGATGTATGAAATAAATGTGGATAATTATTGATGATCAAAGTTTGTTGAGTTGGTTAAAGGTTATATTGGCAATGGTTGTTGATGAATTGAGTTGGTATGGTATCATAATGAAAGTTTTAATGGTAAGAAACTTAAGTTGATAAAAATGAGGTTTGGTTAGAAATTGGTTAAAAATCAGTTTTGATGAACTTTGGAAGTCCATAAATTACTCCTCAAAATTCCAATTGAGTTGTGGTTTATTGCAAATGAAAGATGGTTTTGTAAATTTTTAAACGACGTTAATTTTGTGAAAAACGGAATTTTGAAAAGAAAGTTATGGACAATGAAAAATTGATACATGAGATTGTGAAGCAGGGGTTAAAATTTGGTTGCTGCAAGCTTGCAAGGCATTCTGCCAAATTTTTTTGGAAAAATGCTCATCCACACGTATGCGTACGCGTGACATAGAATTTTGGCGACGCATGCGCGAGAGGCATGCGTACGCGTGTGTGCATATTCACGCGTATGCATGACTCACGCATACGTTGGATGCTGCCTGTTGCAAAAACCGGGTTTGACTGTTTTTGAACCAATTTTCCACTCCTAAACCTCTATTTTCTTCTTTTAAGGTTTAAAGTATAGTTTTAGGTCCAGTGGACAAAAGAAGCTAGGAAAATAAGATATCTTGAGGGTGAAGAAAGTTGTAAATGGTGGCGTTTATGAAGGAAATGAGTATGTTAGCGAAGTTTAACGCTAAGGCTTGATAAGTGATGTTATATTGATAATGAAATTGCCATGGCTTATGAATAATGATATCTGAGATACGAGTTTCCCTGGGTAAAAACTGTGGCTCGCCACCACGTGTTCCAGGTTGAATCTCGATACTCTGTTGACCCTATGTCGTAAGGGTGACTGGTCACGTATAAATTCCCGGGTATGGATAGCCCCCATTGAGTGATTTATATGATGATTGAATGTGAACTCTATACATAGACTCTTGGGGATGCGCGACGAGGGACAGTCTAAGGTTTTCGGACTTGTCGGGTTGGCTGGATAACCGACAGATGGACCTCATCAGTCGTAGAATAGGCATGCATCATAAGCATTTGTTTGTTTTGATTGCTATGAATTTCTTGGGTTTTCCTAATTGATATTTATCACCTGCTACCTGTTATACTTGCTATTTATACTATCTGCTCATTACTTGTGCGTGAACTTGTTTGGTTGCTTGTTCCTGTTACATTATGGATGATGGAGGGATGGAGGAGATGGAGAAATGGTTTGGTGTTAGGTGAGGATTGAACTTGAGTAAGTTAGGTAGATTTAGAATACCTACCCCTGTTGATGGCTTTTGTTTAGTACTTAAGTTGAATAACTAAATAACGGAGTTCTAGGATTGCCTATGCCATTCTCAGGACCTTATTTATTATACGCATGGCACTTTTACCATGCTGAGAAACTCCGGTTCTCATTTCATATTGTATTGTTGTTTTTCAGATGCAGGTCGAGAGGCTCCTCGCTAGGCGTCTGGATCTTAGGAAGCGAAGTAGTCCTTGGGTGTATTTTGGTTTCTGTTTGTATATATGTTTATGTATGTTTAGCTTACTCTCCAAGTAACTTATGTACGCTGCTCCTCTTAGAGGTTGAAGGAGATATAGGAGTTTACTTTGATATTTTGGTGTATTTTGGGGACACTTATGTATGTTTATATGTATATATATACCCTCCGGCCAGCCTTAGCTTCACAGGCTAAGTCAGGAGCTAGTTATGTTATTTCCTTGGCTTTCCTTTTCTCTCTTATTTATCTTTATCTCTTCCTTTTAGGTTTCTTAACATGCAAGTAATTCGATTCCTCGAGCATTGCACTTTTCTTTTTGCGAATTTGTTTTACCCGTTTTTAAGGCTCCTAGTTGAGTATCTTTTTCCTTATTATTATGTATATATTTTTACTTTTATAAGTCATAATACCATACTATCTCAGTCTTATGACTTAAGCATAAGATTAAGTATAGTAGGGTGTTACATTATGGTATCAGAGCAGTTCGTTCCTATAGAGCCTGAGGACGGACTAAATATGCTACTGTGCATTCTTTGTGTATGTGTCTATGTGCTAGTAGGATATCTAACTGATATAAGTAGCATACATGTTCGTGAGCATGCATTTGGGACTCTTAAGCACTAAACGTGAGATATTGAGACTGATCACCTTAATATCAATTGTTTGGTGTGAACAAGGACCAAATGTTGACTCGGGGATCCGAACGAGGTAACTGGAGGGAAAATCCTAGGACCGAACCGATGTGAGGATCCCGAGATGGAAGCTCGGGTGCTGGTACGAGCAATATAGGTCAATACTATAGGTTCATGACCCTTACTGATTTCCTTAAGAGTGGTCCACCCCGGTTTAACGGAAATGCCAATGCGTTGGAGGCTGATCGGTGGTTTCGAGATGTGGAGAGATCCTTATACACTCAGCACATACCGGAAAAACAGTCGGTGGAAATAGTGACTTACATGTTAGAGGGAGATGCTCAGAAATGGTGGCAGGGGTTATATCACACCTTGCAGATGGAGTTAACAGATATCCCTTGGAGTAAATTCAAGACGAAATTTTACGGAAAATATTTCTTACATGCGATTCGCATTGCAAAAGAATTTGAGTTAATGCAACTTAAGCAAGAAAATATGTTTGTTGCTGACTATACCCGTGAATTCGACAACTTGTGTCATCTCTCAAGAGTTTGTCAAGGAAACTCAGCCGACTATGAGGCGTGGAAGTGTGTTCAGTATGAGAAAGGGCTTAGAAGAGACATCTTCAACTGCGTGAGTTCACAAAGGTTAACGAACTTCCCTGAATTGGTTATGAAAATTCAATTCGCAGAACATTACTCCATGAAGTCAGCAATATTACAGGAAGGCTATGGAGAGACTACTCCGGATGAGCCGCATAGAGCCGGACTAGGCGTATGTTGCAAGTGCGGGAAGTCTGGGCATATAGCTCGAGACTGTCCACACAAGAAACACCGGGATGCAATCGAATCCGATCTTCAGACCCGAGGTAACCATAAGCTAGCAGTTGAGTTTTTAACTACCTTGCATATCATTAATATATGTATGAACCATTTGTGAAGCACGACAAGTTTTGATGACCATGGAGTCCAAGCCGATGGTTAGTCAAAGACTACTAGATGTTGAGATGGAGCGATACTTAGCTAACTTAGATGAGAGGCTAGGTTCTTGAAAGATAAGAATTAGAATGACGAAATGGAAGCCGAGTGAATTATACCTACAGAATTAGAACCATTGAGAGCTATACGGAGTTATCGTTTGAAATCCAGTGACGTTAAGATTTCAAGAAAAAGGAATAGAGCAAGTTCAACTTTTAGTTGTTAATTGATCAAGAGACAAGTAGAGGTGAGACCGAATTCCTATACGAGAGAGTTTCCAAGACCGTTCTTAAAGATGTACCAGAATTTTCACCTTAGAGAGAGCGTGATTTTGTCATAGGCATAGTGTCAAAGATCGGATCAGTGTTTGATTGCACCACAAGTGAAGACATTATTAGAATCAGTAAAGTTCAAGATCGAGTTAAAGAGAGTACTGGAAGAGAGGATCGTCCAACTAAGTGTTTCTTTGCGAGCGCGTGCCAACTAATCTTCACGACTTAATCTAACCTTTTTTTATAGCCTCCATTGAAAGTCCTATCTTGAACCTTCTTCTGTAAAAGCCCAACTCATTGTTCTTCCAATCTTGTTCCTTACTTGTACAAAGTTTGTCTCTTTTGAATTCAGCCTGAACTCATCCTAATATAATCACATAATTTTTGAGTCCTGGTGATCTGCGGTGCGTGAAATTGCCCCCTTGTGTAAACTCGTATTCCTTTCAAGCCAACTAGAACCTATACAATCCGACATGCCTTATCTTTCTATTTAAGCTTTGATTCGAGCTTCTTTCCTAAAATGCAACTAGGTTTCTCTTCTTGTGCATCCCATTAGTTCTGTACAACTCCGGTTAACTGTATGTAAGACTTTCTTTTGAATTCTGGTGAACACCGTTCGTGCTACTCGTTCATTCCTTTGAACATAACTTTTCTTTGAAAAATAAACTCGTATTAGATTTTGCGTCACGCATAACTCTTAGATGCAATTATTAGAGTGCCAATCCTTTAGAGCAAGATTTTGGAACATGAAAGTAAACCAGCAACATTACAAGGGAATTCAAAAACCTTAATCCTCACCGATCGTATCGCTCGTGACTAAATAGATGCAATGAGGTGCACCGTGTGAATGAAATACTAGGATACGCTGGAAGCCTTCGAGCCATGGAAAGAAGATTGATCTTTATGCCAATGCTTGTATTATCACTTAAGCCTACTGGACCATTTAAGAAATTACTACGATGCATTATTGGAGGACTTAAGAAGTGTGCTGATGCAACATCATGAGGTTGTAATAGACGCCTTAAACAAGAAGTTTATAAGGGATTCTTGGACGTTAATTTGAAAGGAGAAAATATTAGATGAGTTGAAGTTCTAAGTGGGAGAATGAGAGTGTAGAGTGAAAATGTCGGACTAAGTTCATTACCAATTTACAACATGGTATCGACGAGATGCGGAACGCATAGCGAGACAATAAGAAGCCGCTAAAGATATCGAAGTTCGGTAAACAAAGGAGAATTAAAAAGAGATTTATATGCCTAATGCAAATGCAAAAATTGAGATCGTAGGGTCAAGGGATTAGGGAGTGCAATAATAGTGATAAGGAGCTACCAAAAGTATTGAAACCTGTTGAATCAAGAAGATACCGAGAAGGAGTTACGTGTCTAAATCGGAAGTTGAGACGAGAAATTATTGTCCGAAACTTACGAGAAAGGATTTTCGAATTTACCGTGAAGCTGCCAAGACGTATCATGAATCAAAGAGGATGTTTTTGGGATATCAGAAATAAAGAATAAAGTGGCAATGCATGTAATGGCGTGTTAAAGCATGAGAAAGTAAAAGAGGACCACCAGAAACTATTTGGAATGCTGCAACCATTGAAGATTCTACATCGAAGTAAGGAAGAGTAATTATCAATTTCGTATTAGATTGTCGAGGATTAAAGGAGAAGATGGAGCTTCACAGAGCGCTAAATACTACCGTATTGTTAAAAACTAGAGCATCGAATACCTTAGTTCCTGAATTTAATAGCCGAGACAGTGGAGAAGAGCTACGCAAATTCAAGTTAACAATCTTACTATGAAAAACTGACAAAAGAATTACATGAACCAAGGAAGTCCTGAACTTGAGAAGGTTACTTTAACAAGTTGGAATCAGTGAGTGAGTCAAGATGAAGGTATTGAAACCAAAGTGTTTTGGGACCTAGGATAATGGCAAGGGCGGACTTGTCGGATTCCGAAGAGAATTAGGCCAGTAGCATATCAGGTAACTCTACCCTATATCTTCTAAACTGGTACCATGTAACACATCTCAACTTACATCACAACTTTAGGAGTACACTTCTAATGTCAATCACATATTAGAACTTGAACCAGTGCAATTGGGGAAGGATTTCACGCTTCGAGTAACCTCGATTAGGATATATAATAAGATACCATGGCCAAAAAATTAGGCAGAGTAGAAGTTACGTACTAGAGGATGTAAAAAGTGAAACTGGAAGTGGAAAACGTACTTAAGAACTCGAATCGGACAGGTGGAAGGACTACCCACACTTCTTCTCAGATAGCTGAGCTTGAATTTTGAGGGCAAAAATTCCTAATTAGGTAGGTAGGATGTAAACCCCGCTAAAATCAGAAAATAATTAGTCAATAAATCGAATTTTAATTAGGAAGATTAATAATGCAAAACTAATACCAAAATAAGATAGAGCTCTTCAAAATGAGAATTTCGACACTAATTTCAAAGAATTCGGCCCAAGATTAGGCCGAACCGGTTGAACCAACCCTGAACCGGGCCCGTGGGCGCAATATATATAATCATCATTTCAGCCACTTCCCATTATTTGTTTCCCTTCCAGCGCCGAGAAGAGAGATTGAAGAAAAGCAAAGCCACCAAAACCTAAACCCTTATCAATTTTCAATTCATCATAACTTTTGATCTGGAGCTCTGATTGACAAGCCGTTTGCGGCCACGCGTTCGTCTCGAAGTCCTCTTCAATTTTATCCAAACAAAGTGGTAAGTTTCTCACCAATTCATTTCTAGTTCTCTGTGCCCCTTTTCTACACGAAAATTATTGAGGTTTTGAGTGATTTTGATAATTTTTGTGGTTTAGGTGCAAACTAAAATTGAATAATTGTTGGGTTGCACTCCAATCATCAATGGGTACGGTAAGAACAACCTAAATCCTAGCCAATTTTTGATTTATTGATGAAAAACATGAACTTGGATATATATGTGGATTAGGAGTGAATTGAGTCATTTATATATATGCATTGGAATTGAGTTGGGAGTACTTGGAGGCTTATTGGTGATCAAAGCTTATTTTGTGGCTATTTTAATTAAGTTTGGAAGGGCTGTGATTTGTGTTGTGAGGCTGCCCTGGGTGAAACTAAGTGATCGGCTAAGGTATGGTTTAAGTTTCGCACGTTTAATATTTACAGTGTTGTGAAAACTTTGGTTAGAGGAACCATATGATAAGTTGAATTGTTAATTGCATTTAAAGAGTAGTTTTGTAATGTTGTTGGAATGAGTCGTTGATGAACATATATTGAAATTATGAGGTGTTGTGGTTATTAATTTTATGCTCTTGGACTTGGTTATAGTGGGTTGTGTTGATGTTGATATGTTGATGGATTATAGTTGGTATTTGTTAATAAAGAGTTGTTATGTGAAGTTGATGAATTAATGTGTATAAAGGGTTGATTTATGTTAATGGCATTTAATTGGTATATGTTGATGGAATATTGATAAATACATGATGAAGGTTGGTATATGTGAAAAGTTGATATAAACAAATGCAGGGTCATTGATGTATGGAATAAATGTGGATAATTATTGATGATCAAGGTTTGTTGAGTTGGTTAAAGGTTATATTGGTAATGGTTGTTGATGAATTGAGTTGGTATGGTATCATATTGCAAGTTTTAATGGTAAGAAACTTAAGTTGATAAAAATGAGGTTTGGTTGGAAATTAGTTAAAAATCAGTTTTTGATGAACTTTGGAAGTCCATAAATTACTCCTCAAAATTCCGATTGAGTTGTGGTTTATTGCAAATGAAAGATGGTTTTGTAAATTTTTAAACGACGTTAATTTTGTGAAAAACGGAATTTTGAGGAGAAAGTTATGGACAATGGAAAATTGATACATGAGACTATGAAGCAGGGGTTAAAATCTGGTTACTGTAAGCTTGCAAGGCATTATGCCAAATTTTTTTTTGGAAAAACGCTCATCCACGCGTACGCGTACGTGTGGAATGGAATTTTGGTGATGCATGCGTGAGAGGCATGCGTACGCGTGACTTGATGTACCTACGCGTACGCGTAGATGTTGCCTGCTACAAAAACCGGGTTTTATTGTTTTTGAACCAATTTTCCACTCCTAAACCTCTATTTTCTTCCTTTAAGGTTTAAAGTATAGTTTTAGGTCCAGTGGATAAAAGAAGCTAGAAAAATAAGATATCTTGAGGGTGAAGAAAGTTGTAAATGGTGGCGTTTATGAAGGAAATGAGTATGTTAGCGAAGTTTAACGCTAAGGCTTGATAAGTGATGTTATATTGATAATGGAATTGCCATGGCTTATGAATAATGATATCTGAGATACGAGTTTTCCTGGGTAAAAATCATGGCTCGCCACCACGTATTCCAGGTTAAATCTCGATACTCTGTTGACCCTACGTCGTAAGGGTGACCGGGCACGTATAAATTCCCAGGTATGGATAGCCCCTATTGAGTGATTTATATGATGATTGAATATGAACTCTATACATAAACTCTTGGGGATGCGCGACGGGGGACAGTCTAAGGTTTTCGGACTTGTCGGGTTGGCTGGATAACCGACAGATGGGCCCCATCAGCCGTAGAAAAGGCATGCATCATAAGCATTTGTTTGTTTTGATTGCTATGCATTTCCTGGGTTTGCCTAATTGATATTTATCACCTGCTACCTGTTATACTTGCTATTTGTACTATCTGCTCATTACTTGTGCGTGAACTTGTTTGGTTTCTTGTTCCTGTTACATTATGGATGATGGAGGGATGGAGGAGATGGAGAAATGGTTTGGTGTTAGGTGAGGATTGAACTTGAGTAAGTTAGGTAGATTTAGAATACCTACCCCTGTTGATGGCTTTTGTTTAGTACTTAAGTTGAATAACTGAATAACGGAGTTCTAGGATTGCCTATGGCATTCTCAGGACCTTATTTATTATAAGCGTGGCACTTTTACCATGCTGAGAACCTCCGGTTCTCATTCCATATTGTATTGTTATTTTTCAGATGCAGGTCGAGAGGCTCCTCGCTAAGCGTCTGGATCCTGGGAAGCGAAGTAGTCCTTGGGTGTATTTTGGTTTCTGTTTGTATATATGTTTATATATGTTTAGCTTACTCTCCAAGTAACTTATGTACACTGCTCTTTTTAGAGGTTGAGAGAGAGATAAGAGTTTACTTTGATATTTTGGTATATTTTGGAGACACTTATGTATGTTTATATGTATATATATACCCTCCGGCCAGCCTTAGCTTCGCAGGCTGAGTCAGGAGCTAGTTATGTTGTTTCCTTGGCTTTCCTTTTCTCTCTTATTTATCTTTATCTCTTCCTTTTAGGTTTCTTAACACACAAGTAATTCGATTCCTCGAGCGTTGCGTGACAAATGGATTCCTGATGGTAAAGAATTTCACAAATAAATTCTCGTTGCAAGTATAGTTTCTAAACCAACAAGAATCTTTTCGTACAAAAACTTTGGTTGTCACTTAAGCAAACCCAATAAAATTTATAACCGAAGTATTTAAACCTTGGGTCGTCTCTCAAGGAATTGCAGGGAAGTATTATTTATTATTGGTTATGAAAAGTATCTTTTTGGGTTTTTGAAATAGGGAACAAGGAAATAAATTGGCAAGAAAGTGAATTAATAATTATGAAAACCCTTGCAAGGTATAAGAACTGGAAACTCATCCTAGTCATCCTTATCAATTGTGATGAGAATTGTTTATTGCTCCCACTTAGTTAATCCTTACTAAATAAAGGAAAGTCAAGTGGACTAATCAATGAGATTCCTCAAGTCCTAGTCAACTCCTTTCAACTATTCTTTCATCTTCAAGGGTCTCTCCTACCGCTACCCTTAGGGCCTCCTCTAGCTTCTTATGAAGTATAAATTCGTGAAGATGATTCCTTCTTTCTTGTTCCATATCAATAGCATAATTGGGATCATCTTGCTCTTAGATTGATGGATGTGGGTGCTCTTCCATGGAGGATGGTGATGGGATGGAAAGATCATTATGTGGTTGAAAAAGAAGTGCACTAGAGCTTGAGGGTTGAATATTGGAGGTAGAGAATTGGTTCATACGGGATATAAGATTTTGGAGTGTAGAGGTGAGACCAATGATGTTAGAGATGAGTGTGTTGTTATCCAATGGAGGTTGGGGTGGATAGGAGGGTTCATTTGTTGGGAGAGATGGCTCATAATACGAAGGTTGTTCTTCTTGATAAGGATATGGAGATGGTGAATATTGAGGTGGTGGTTCTGGGTGTGGTTCATATGGTGGTTGGTGTGGTGGATAAGGATTAGGATCATATTGAGGTGAATAGTGTAAAGGGGCTTATGAGTATGGTAGTTCAAAGGTCTGTTGGGGAGGTGGTTCATAAACATATGGTGGGGCTTGTTGGTAACTACAAGGGGTCCACCATATTCATCATCTTGATATGCACCCTGGAATGGCTCTTGACCATAGTAATTTGGTGGAGGTTGGTTGTCACGAAAAGGTCCACCATAACTATTGTCTTGGTATGCATTATATAATGGTTGTTGGTTATAGCGCATTGGAGGGGGTTGTTGCCAAGAGGGTTGATCAAATCCTTGTGGCTCCTCTCATTTTTTATTCTTCCAACCTTGATGCCTGTTCTCATTATAGCTTTCATTCCTTACAACAACATTGGAACCAAACTTAAAATCAGAGGGGTGAGAATTCATAGTATCTAAAGAAAATAAAAACTAATAAAAATTAATGAAAATAAACTCCTAAAACTAGAAACACTAACAAAGAAACGAAAAAGCAAATATTTACAATAACCAATAATAAGGCACACGTTTGCAATTCCTCAGCAACGGCGCCATTTTGACGATCGGATTCTTGCTAGTAAAGAATTTCATAAAAGTAATCATGTTGTAAGTGTAGTTCCTAAACCAACAGAGAATCCTTTCATACAAAAACTTTAGTTGTCACTTAAGCAAACCCAATAAAATTTATAACCAAAGTATTTAAACCTCGGGTCGTCTCTCAAGGAATTGCAGGAAAGTATGATTTATTATTGGTTATGGAAAAGTATCTTTTTGGGTTTTTGAAATAGGGAACAAGGAAATAAATTGGCAAGAAAGTAAATTAATTATCATGAAAACCATTGCAAGGTATAAGAACTGGAAATCTCATCCTAGTTATCCTTATCAATTGTAATGAGAATTGTTTATTGCTCCCACTTAGTTAACCTTTACTAAATAAAGGAAAGTCAAGTGGACTAATCAATGGGATTCCTCAAGTCCTAGTCAACTCCTGAGGAAAGACTAGCTTTAGAGGGATCCAAATCAATCAGCAAATTCTAATTATCAATCAACAAAGGAGTTTGATAACTCAAGTGTCACAAATTACTCAACCAAAGCCAAAAGGGGAGAAATCTAAATTAAATTAAAAGCATCAATAACATAATTTGAAGAAAGCAATCATAAATCTGAAATACCTCAAATTGTATTAAATAGAAAGTCAAATTAAATATGAGAATTTATAAACCAAATAGCAACATAAAGTAATCAATAAAGGGAATAAATAAAAAAGTAGAAGAGAAGTTAAATTAAAGGAACATTGAACCTGGAATTGAAAAGACGAAGAAATCCTAATCCTAAAACCTAAGAGAGAGGAGAGAGCCTCTCTCTCTAAAAACTACATCTAAAAACCTAAAATTGTGCTAATGAGAATGTGTGTTGAGTCTCTGCATGTTCTCTGGCTCTAGTCTGTGTTTCTGGGCCGAAAACTGGGTCAAAACCCGGCCAGAAATTGCCTTCAGCGTTTTCTGTTAATTCTGCAGATCGCGCATGTCACGCGTACGTGTCAGGCACGCGCACGCGTCGTCTTGCAGAACTCCAATCCACGCGTACGCGTCAGGTACGCGCACGCGTCGCTGTGAAAATCTCCAGATCACGCGCACGCGTGAGCCATGCGTGCGCGTCGATGCTCGCTAGTTGTCTCCTTTATTTCTTGTGCTCCTTCTATTTTTGCAAGCTTCCTCTCCATTCTCTAAGTCATTCCTCCCCTATAAAGCCTGAAACACATAACACACAGATCACGGCATCGAATGGTATAAAGGAGAATTAAAATACACAAATTAAAGACTTCTAGGAAGCAAGTTTTCAACCATAGAATAAAATTGGGAAGGAATTGTAAAATCATGCAAATCATATGAATAAGTGTGCAAAGACTTGATAAAAACTACTCAATTGAGCATAAGATAAACCATAAAATAGTGGTTTATCATTGCGCTTTTCTTTTTGTGAATTTGTTTTACCTGTTTTTCAAGACTCCTAGTTGAGTATTTTTTCCTTATTATTATGTATATATTTTTACTTTTAGAAGTCGTAATACCATACTATCTCAGTCTTATGACTTAAGCATAAGATTAAGTATAGTAGGGTGTTACAGTATTGTCCATTATAAAAATTTGAATTGGAACAGCTACATCCAGAATAAACCGAAAATATTATTAGTGTGAAACTATTGTATAGCACTAAATGAACCGAGCATTGTCCATTATATAAATTAAAATTTACAACACCTGCGTCTAAAATGAACCAAAAAATACTCCTCTAAACAAAATCAATGTACAATGCTAAATGAACCGAACATTGTATATATAAAATCAAATTCGAAAGACCTGTGTCTAGAATTTAGAGATTTCATTCAATTTAATTCAAAACACAGGCATCTAGAATTTAGCAATTGCATTCCATTCAATTCAATTCAAAATTGAATAATCCAAACCTCGTTCGTTTGATTCGATTCAGAAGAATAATTCAAATCGCTCTTATTCAACTGATTTGAAGTTGAATCATTCTTTGATAGGCTATTAAAATATGAAAACAAAGAAGATAAATCCTATGCAGATCGAAAAAGAAAACAAAGAAGAATAGGCAGAAGATAAATGCAATGGAGATCGAAGAAGCAAACGAAGAACAACGACAAATAGCATAGAAGAAAACGAACAAGAACGAGGAGCAACAGAGAAGAAAATTGCAATGCAGATCGAAAAAGGTTTACGTTGAGGAAGAAGGTTTACGTAATTACGTTTGTTAGAGATATAACCATTAGTGTTACCTTCTCCTATTAGCTTAAACTTTTGCGATGAGTGGTTTCATGACATGGTATCAGTCTATCAGAGCTCTATATCCAAAAAGTCAAGAGTTCGATCCTTGATGAATCCTAAAAGTGAAAAAAAAAATAGCAAATCAAGCAAAATCCCAAAAGTGATGTTAACATTTAATATTGATTATTGGGAGAACAATCCTTTTTTATTTTGCACTTTAATTTGTGATTAAATTGATCAAACTTTTATGGCAATAAAAACTTAAAAAGAGATATCAAACTACTTGATTTCACCTTAACTGATCCAAATCTTCATTGAGTTTATTCAATTTGAATAATGAAATTGGTACACTAGCAGAGCTTAACAAGTACAACTATAACAAATATTAATTTAATCATCATATAGAATATAAAATCTCAAGCAGAAACTAGGTGAGACAAGGAACCAAAATTACATATAGATTGTTAATTCAGTGGGGATGGAACCTAAGTTGTTTCCCTATGACTTCAATTGCATTATAAATATACAAATTTTGGATTGTCATTTCAGCAAGATAACAGAAATTAGGTGAGACAAGGAACCAAAAAATGAAAGAAAAATGATACACAAAATTACAAAAGATGATGCCAAGCATCAATAATTAAATCACTCAGGACTAAAATGTCTAGTTAAGACCATGGTCATATATCCAATGCCAAACACCAAAACTGAAAATATAACACAAAAATAAATGCAAAATAAAAAAAATAAAAAAAAAAAACAATATTCTACACATCATACATGTCAGCTGCACTATCTATAGACTCTTCTCTCCTGTGCTGAGAAACAGCAGTAACCTTGGTGTCTTGATTATCAACATCAATGGAAACTTCATCTGCTGTTGTTGCTGACAAGGACTTTTTGTGGTGGTGATGATTCCTGTGGTGCCGAGACTTCGCAATCCTCGTCAGCACCTGCACGATGTCCCTCATGGACGGCCGCTTCCTCGGAGCACGGTTGATGCACTTATAGGCAAGGGCCGCGACTTCATTGAGCTCTTGAAAGTCACACTTACCCTCTAGCCTAGAATCAACAATCTCCTCCCAACCAACTTTTCCATCCGTGTTCATTGCCGCCTAATCATCAAAGAAATAGTATTCATTAGGATAATAAAGGAATGAATTATGCATAACTTGTCTAGAATCTACAACAATGATCTTGACTTTGACATTGTTCACTTCAAGAGAGAGGTCTTACAAGTTCAACATATTCCATTAGACCTTGCTGTGGATTTCTTCCAGCTATAAGTTCAAAGAGCAACACACCGAAACTATAAACATCACTCTTCTTAGTGAATGTTCCCGAAGATATATACTCAGGATCAAGGTATCCAAAGGTTCCGCGAATTGCTGCCTGTTTATCTACCACCTCTTCTCTTGAAAGTCCAAAATCAGCAACCTGTTTGATTCAGAATTACATAGTAAGAAACTAAGAATCATCCTGAGTAACAACAAATGACTAAATTAACTACATATTTTCATGATCATTCTATCTGCGCGACCTTAATTCGTCTAAGTTTTTGTTAGTTACTATATTAATTCCCTTTTTATTTGCTACCATCACTGAGAAAGTACTTTCTGTGTGATGAAGGTGATGATTAACAAGAACATACCCTGGCTCGCATCGACTGGTCCAAGAGAATATTGTTAGACTTGATATCTCTATGGATTACAGGAGGAACTGCCTGAAGTGACAAAAAACAACAAGAACAAGAACAATCATGACCAAAATACACAAAGCTGAATGATCTTAGGGCTTATGAGTTATGACATGGATGATACTTACTCCATCATGAAGATATTCCAAGCCTCTTGCTACATCTAAAGCTATGTGCACCCTCAAATCCCAACCCAGCGTCCCATTCTCTTCGCCTGAGAAAGAGAAATAAAGAAAGTATTTATTCATTTGCTATTGAATATGCAATACAACAGTAAAGCTTGATAAGTAAGTGCTATATATTAATATATGTCAGATTAAATAAGAGAAATTCGGGGATTATGAGTAGAATCACTTGGTTCTAACAATGCCAGAAACTAAACAAACTTGGATCGTTGCCAAGAAAAGTGACTAACTAATGAAATTCAGGACTTACAATTTCTCAGACCAAAGAGAATAAAGATAGACAAAGACAAAAACAACTTACTGTACAAGTGGGAAGCCAAGCTGCCTTTACTCATGTAAACATATACAAGCATATGTTGCCCCTTTTCTGCACAATATCCAACCAAATTGACCAGGTTTCTATGATGCAACCTTCCCAACAACATAACCTAACCAATATTGACAGAACAAAAACAAATTACTCAATTGCAGAAAATAAAACAATATAATTCAGTACTTACATATAGTAATAAACATGGTTCCAATATTTTAACTCTTCAAAAGGATGGTTATACATTCATACATTTATCGAGCTAGAACATTTAGCATAAATTTCATCAATCAGAGTTTTGTTATGAAACATGGACTAATTCTGTTAGTGGAATTGGGTTACTCCATGGCTATAGTTGAGAAACTGTTATCAGTAACCATCTTTACCTCAGTGTGAAATTCTTTTTCCCCTTGCTTGGAATTTGTTGCAAGAACTTTAACCGCAACAGTCTCCCCAGTACACATCTGAGCTTTATAAACAGGACCAAAAGCACCTTGTCCTATGAGTGTTGTAAAATTATAGGTTGCTTTCTGCAAATCCCTAGAATGCAAATAAAAGCATTAAACAGAATGAAAGAAGAAAAGGATAATGGCATGTAAACCTCACTTACAGAATCCATTAGGGCATGGAAACCTCACTTACAGAATCCATTAGTGGACACCAAAGTTTTGAAACAGATTATGTAATTTATGATTAGATATGATCAGTCAAATGCCTATAGCAATCAAAGCTTCTATCTTAACAGCTATAATGGTAGGATTGGATCAAGCGCTTGCAAAAAGGGCACAACTTAAGACCAGAACTATTGCAGTGATTTAACACAATCCTACATGGACCATTTCACATTCCTCATACAAGTGGAAGAAAATAGATCAGAGGGCTGGTTTTCACACATAATCCCAAAGGACATTTTGATGAGGTGAGTTTTGCCACAACATTGATATGTCTCTGGCAAGTGTACTAGTTCGTACTAGTAATATAGCGAAAGTTCAGGATCTCTCAGTTTAAATTGCTATCTAGAATTCTAGACTACCGAATGAAAGGATCATCAGGCTGCATTTGAATCCTGTATGTGAGAAGAGATACTGAGATTTTGGACACAACTCATTTTTCTGAGACAGAATCCAAATGCAACCTAGGATTACTGCCTTGTGACTGGAGTTCAGTATCACAGGTACAAATCAAAGGCCCTGCTAAGTGGGAGCCTTGCAATATAATCCGGCCTACCATGTTCTCAACTCTTATGGCATGAAAATGTAGCAGAATTCACAGTAAATTCTCAAAACCAAAAAGAATAGGACATGAGAAAGCAAATTCACTACAGGAAGAAACATACTTGTAAGAATATTCTGGTATACCAGATGCTGAAACCATGCTACTCTTCTTAAATCCATCAAGCCAGAAGGACATGCCCCCATTTCGCGACGCGGCCTTCACAGGTGATTCTGGACCTAAGGTTGAGTCCGAGAGAATAGTACACGAATCGGCACCATTTGCGCGAATCGGTATGGTGGCTGCCCTCCTGGAACTGCTGTTCCCAATCTGTGAACGCTTCCTATGGTATCTAAAGCAGAAAAGTGCAGAAATTGCAAGAACAACTCCAATAACTACACCTATGGAGATCCCAATGATTAGTCCTGTTGATTCCTCTTTCATTTTCTCTATTCTTCTGCTAATCCCTATTGCTATTGATCATCCAGTCCATTGACAAACCTGTAAAATCCACCAAAAAGTTGCATTAGTCACATTCACACAACAAAATATATCAAATCAAAATGCCACTAGTAACTAAATCATGCGTGGTGCTTGGTTCATCATATTTGAATTGGTCAATCCTAGGCTAATTAATAGGACTCTCAATTTCAAGTTTCAAAGTCATTCACATAAAAACAAAGTCTAGAAACATTAAAAATCAAAGCTTGACCTTAGCATTACTTGGTTGAATTGAACAACCAAGCACATAATAATAGGATAAGAATAATTTACCTATACAATCCATCACACATCATGCACCCCCCAATAGTCAAATCCATAAAAAAATTTACAAAAATAAATTAAAAAAATCACTTTCACACAGCAAAAGAAAATCCAAAACTGATGCAAATGCAGTTCAATCCTTTATATCAAACACTTGATCTGCTTTTTCCCATTCATCCAAGATCAGAAAAGGCACAAACCCCATTAATGAAAATCCCAGCTTGGATTAACACAGGCATTTGACCAAACACAAAGAACACTTTTTTAACAAAAAATTGGCAACCCTTTTCTTTCTTCCCACTCAGCTTATTTTCTCAGCAACCAAACATGTCTATAGTACCAAAAGCAAGTACCTATATCTATATGTACTTCTTAAGCAGCCACAAAAAGACACAAAACAAAGCACGTTCCTTGAACAGTGTCAGAGACAGATCGAATTTGAAAACACTGACAGCAAAGAAGGTTCAGGTTTGACCCCAAAAAACGTGTTTCTAAGAAAACCATATAACCTTGAGAAATGAGAACACAAGCTCACCTGTTAAAATTTGGAAATAAATAAATAGCTAAATAAATAATAAGAAAGTAATGATGATGAAAAGCTGAACTGAAAGGAGTTGCGGGTTTTGTGGAACCGTTGCTAAAAGAGAAGTTAAGTGTAGTAACTAGTGAATGAGATTCCAAGAACAAAGATGAGAGAAAGGAATCTAAAGAAGAAGGAGGAGCGAGTTTTTTAGTTGCAGAATTTTGAGTTTGAGAAGACAAAAGACAAAAACAAGTAAAACTTGCATACATAAGCAGCATACTACAAAATTATAGCAAAAAATAAAATAAAATAATATAGATGCTATAGAATTAATTAAAATAATAAATCCTGATTAAAAAATTTGAGAATAAATTAGTCCTTCATGATCTAAATTTTGAAAATCTACAAATAGTCACTTCTTAATTAAATAAATAAATAAAGCATATCAATCTTTCCGTATAAATTCATATAAATATACATAAGTATGCTACCAAAAAGTTTGTATAAATTCCCTAACAAAGCTAATAAATATCATTTATAAATAATAAAATCTTTAAAAATAATAATTTTTATGTACTTCTATGTAAAAT
>NC_029792.2:14887597-14895809 GCF_000816755.2 Arachis ipaensis
AATTTTGGCTTTTCATTTCTTTTTTTTTTTTTATACTTTATTATTTTGTGCATAAATTATTTTCTTTATAAATTTCCCCCCTACTTTTTGTAGATGTGGGGTTTGTAGCAATTATTCTCATTGAAGATGATGTTTTGAAGGAACATGGAACCGTGGTTAGAGTTAGAGGTATCAAATTTTGAGAGTATATAGGGCCCCACTATACGCGAGACACGTCGTTTCTTTCATCGACCGTATATTAAATTCTTTACTATTATTATTACAAAAAGGACCACTTACTTTCATTAATTATATTAGATTAGATTGCTTTTCTTTACTTCTACTATCTTATTCAAACTTCAAAGCAATAAATGGCACCACCTCTCTACAACGTGGATAAATTTATGGGTTATGGTCTCATGGATCTATCTATATTTTGGACAAGTTGTGGAAAAATTAGAAGAATCTATTTTTAATATATACTTATTAAATTAGGAATTACTATTTTAATTTAATTTATATTAAAATTTTCTAATTATTCATTTAACCTATAATATATCATGATCATTAGTGATAATATATATTACAAAAACATTTTTGCAAAAGCTTTATCTGAAAATGGGTCAACTGCAGTTTAATGAAATTATTTAGAATTTAATGAATTGAAAATAATGGTTATTTAGATAAAATTAAAGTGAATGAATAAATGAATGCAAGTAAAAATAATATTGTATTCTGTTACAATAAGGAAGTTTAAGTAGATGACTATTTTTCCACAAGGCTCAGGTTTTGAAGAAGAATCTTATTTAATGTAGTTTGACAAACTACTATCACATACGCTTTTAAATAGAGGCTTTTGCCTCAGAGAAAAACACAAGCAATAAAGTAAATACTTCCTCTCTCCTTTCTTCTTATATAAATGCAATTCTCTCTCTCCTTACTTTTAATACTTCTTTCTATCTTTACATATATATACATATTACAACATATAATATTAATGTATATATATAAATCATTATTGAGCTAATTATATTAATGCTAGAGTCTTCTATTTATATATCTTTATTTTATATTTACGTCTTCCTTATTTATTTAGTTGTTTTACAACACGTTATCAGCACGAAGCTCTAACGAAATTTTAGAAAGACTCTATGTAACAAATTTTTATTATATCGAAGCTCTTTCATCTTGAATATAATGCTTTTGATATATCTGGATACTATATGCTAAAATCCATCTTGATTCAATGGATCTTGAAGATACCATTAAGGTTGAAAATAATACATCCCAGAAGGATAAAGCCAAATCCATGATTTTCCTTCGTCATCATCTTGAAGTATGATTGCAAAATGAATATCTCACATTAAAAGATCCTGTAGATCTGTGGAAAGACTTTGAAGAAAGGTACAATCATGTGATACTTCCTCAAGCCCGATATGTTGGAGAAAACTTTCTCAACCTTCCATGCCTCGAATGTGCTCCTGCAGCAGTAGTATCGAGAAAAAAGATTTAAAAATATTTTGAGCTAATTTCTTGCTTTCTTGTTGTTGAACACAACAATGAGTTGCTCTTAAGAAATCATGAAGCGCGCCCAGCTGGCGCCGCCCCATTTTCTGAAGCAAATGCGGCAAATTATAACCCCAGAAGAGGTAAATGGCAAGATTTTGATAACAAGAAAAATTATGGAAGGAAAAAGAATTATATTCAAAAGAGAGTATCTCAACAGAAGTGGGATAAAGAAAGAAATATCGGGCAGAGTAAATCAACAGAGGATAAGTATTTTCGTTGTAGTGAAAAGGGCCATTGGTCACGTACCTGTCATACCCCAAGGCACCTAGTTGATCTTTATCAAACATCCTTGAAAAAGGATGACAAAGGAAAGGAAACAAATTTTGTTTCAAATTATGAAAATTCCACCACTCATTATGATGTATCTAATTTCTTTGAGGATCCTGAAGAAAGTATTGGCTATTTGATCAATAATGGAATAGTTTGATATATGTATGTGTTTGTTAAATAATTTTACTGTGCATGTACTTCTACTCATTTTATTATTATTATCATTTGTTTTTGAAGAAAAATGGCAAGGACATATTCTGAAGATATTTGCCTTGCGAATAGTGCGAGTTCACACACTATTCTTAAAAGTAATATATATTTTACCCATCTTGTGCCAAAAGATGAATATGTTAATACTATTATTGGCTCGGACAATGTGATAGAAGGCTCCGGAAGAGCTATAATTTTGTTTCCTGGAGGAACAAAATTTATAATAAATAATGCACTATTATCTACCAAGTCCCTGAGAAATTTGTTGAGTTTCAAAGATATTCGCCGAAATGGATATCATATTGAGACAATGAATGAGGGAAATCATGAGTATTTATATATCACAACTCATGATTCAAATAAGAAAGTTATATTAGAAAAGTTTCCCTCACTTTCATCTGGGTTATATTATACCAAGATTAATGCAATTGAATCACATGCCATTGTAAACCAGAAGTTTACTAGCCCAAATGAATTTATAACTTAGCATGATAGATTGGGTAATCCGGGAATAACCATGATGAGGAGAATTATTGAAAACTCTCATGGACATTCACTAAAGAACCAGAAGATTCTTAAAACTAGTGAATTTTGTTGTGCTGCATGTTCTCAAGGGAAGTTAATTTTAAGGCCATCACCAATAAAGATTGGATTTGAGTCCCCTGAATTCCTAGAAAGGATTCAAGGTGATATATGTGGACCTATTCATCCACCATGTGGATCTTTTAGATATTTTATGGTCCTGATAGACGCATCTTCGAGATGGTCACATGTGTGCTTATTATCGTCTCGCAACCTGGCGTTTGCAAGATTACTGGCTCAAAGTATTCGATTAAAAGCACAATTTCCAGAAAATCCAATCAAAACAATTCGTCTTGATAATGCTGGTGAATTTACTTCCCAAGCTTTTGATGCTTATTGTATGGCTAATGGAATAAGTGTTGAACATCCAGTAACTTATGTTCACACACAAAATGGGTTAGCAGAATCACTTATTAAGCGCCTCCAATTAATTGCTAGACCCTTGCTTATAAGAACAAATCTCCCAACCTCGGTTTGGGGCATGCTATTTTACATGCCGCAGCACTTATTCGTTTGAGGCCAACGAGTTACCATCAGTTCTCTCCTATGCAATTAGCTTTTGGCCAGCAGCCAAATATCTCCCATTTAAGAATATTTAGGTGTGCGATATATGTTCCCATTGCACCACCTAATCGCACCAAAATGGGACTCCAAAGAAAATTGGGATATATGTTGGATATGATTCTCCCTCTATAGTAAGGTATCTTGAGATACAAACGGGAGATGTATTTAAATCCCGGTTTGCGGATTGTCATTTTGATGAATCAAAATTTCCAACATTAGGGGGAGAGAATAAGCTTCCTGAAAAGGAACTTAATTGGAATGCAGCATCGTTGATGCATTTAGATCCTTGATCAAGGCAATGTGAACTAGAAGTTCAAAAGATTATACATTTGCAAAGAATAACAAATGAATTGTCTGATGCATTTTCCGATACAAAGAGGATAACCAAATCTTATATACCAGCGGAAAATGCCCCAATTCGAATTGATGTCCCAGTAGGACAAGTAGCCACTGAAGTAAATTCACGCCAGAAGCGTGGTAGGGCGGAAAATGCCCCAATTACAATTGATGTCCCAGTAGGATAAGCAGCCACTGAAGCAAATACACGCCAGAAGCGTGGCAGGCCTGTCGGTTCCAAAGATAAAAATCCTCGAAAGAGAAAAGAGGTAAATACTATTCCTGTTGAAAAAGACACAGTAAAGACACATGCAGTTGTCCAAAATTCTGATATAACGCCAGAAGACGTTTAGGTACCTGAAAATTGTGAAAATGACGAGATCTCGATAAATTATGTCTTTACAGGAGAGAAATGGGACCGAAATAAGACAATTGTCAATGAAATATTTGCTTATAATGTGGCATTAAATATCATGCATGAGAGTAAGAATCTTGAGCCAAGATCAGTTGAAGAATGTCGACAAAGGAATGATTGGCCAAAATGGAAAGAAGCCATGAAAGCTGAATTAGACTCACTTGCAAAACGTGAAGTCTTTGGACCTATAGTCCGTACACCTGCAGATGTAAAACCTGTTGGATACAAATGGGTATTTATGAGAAAACAAAATGAGAAAAATGAAGTTGTGCGCTATAACGCCCGACTTGTGGCACAAGGTTTCTCACAAAGGCCTGGTATAGATTATAAAGAAACGTATTATCCTGTAGTGGATGCGATAACATTGCGTTATTTGGTCAATTTATCCGCATATCATAAACTGCATATGCACTTAATGGATGTGGTAACAGCCTATTTATACGGCTCATTAGATCGGGATATCTATATGAAAGTCTCCGAAGGATTAAAGATATCTAAACCATCCAATGAATATTCGCAAGGGTTATACTCAGTCAAATTGCAAAGATCTTTATATGGTCTAAAGCAATCCAGACGAATGTGGTATAATCGTCTTACTGAGTATCTGGCCAAAAACGGATTCAAGAATGATGATATATGCCCGTGTATTTTCATAAAGAAAACTGCATCTGGATTCATTGTAATTGCTGTGTACGTTGATGATTTAAATATCATTGGGACTCCTGAAGAGATTCCAACCATTATAAAAACTCTAAAAGAAGAATTTGAGATGAAAGATCTTGGAAGGACTAAATTTTGTCTCGGCCTGCAGATCGAGCATATAAAAGACGGAATCTTCATTCATCAAACAACATACACAGAAAAGATCTTGAAGAGATTTTATATGGATAAGTCACATCCATTAAGTACCCCAATGATCATAAGATCTTTGGATGTGGAAAATGATCAATTCCGTCCTAAAGAAGAGAATGAAGATATCCTTGGTCCTGAAGTACCATATCTTAGTGCCATTGGAGCGCTAATGTATCTTGCTAATAATACGCGACCTGACATATCATTCGCGGTGAATTTACTAGCAAGATATAGTTCCTCTCCAACCAGAAGACATTGGAGTGGAATCAAACAAATTTTTCGATATCTTCATGGAACGGTTGATATGGGATTGTTTTATCCCTATGGATCCAAGTCACCACTAGTTGGCTATACGGATGCTGGATACTTGTCTGATCCACACAAAGGGAGATCTCAAACAGGATATCTGTTCACATATGGTGGTACAGCTATATCATGGAGGTCCACAAAACAGACGATAGCAGCAACCTCCTCTAATCATGCTGACATACTAGCGATTCATGAAGCTAGTCGCGAGTATTTTTGGCTAAGGAGCCTGATTCAATATATTCTGTCGTCATGTGGATTGATTGATCATAAGATAGCTCCAACTGTCCTGTTTGAAGATAATACAGCATGCATTGCTCAACTTAAGGGTGGATACATCAAAGGTGATAGAACAAAGCATATTTCTCCCAAATTCTTCTTCACTCATGATCTTCAAAATCAAGGGACAATTGATGTCCAACAGATTCGCTCAAGTGACAATCTGGCAGATTTATTCACAAAGTCACTCCCAAAATCCTCCTTTGAAAGATTGGTACATGAGATTGGAATGCGCCGATTTCGAGACATTAAATGATGTCGGCAAGAGGGGAAGACTGTACTCTTTTTTCCTTGGTCAGGTTTTTTTCCCATTGGGTTTTTCTTGATAAGGTTTTTAATGAGGCAGTCCCCATCACTAAAGGATATTGTACTCTTTTTCCTTCACTAAAGTTTTTTTCCCACTGGGTTTTCTTTAGTAAGGTTTTAACGAGGCATAATCCTAAATGGTCATCCAAGGGGGAGTGTTACGATAAGGAAGCTTAGGTGGATGACCATTTTCCCACAAGGCTCAGGTTTTGAAGAAGAATCTTATTTAATGTAGTTTGACAAACTACTATCACATACGCTTATAAATAGAGACTTTTGCCTCAGAGAAAAACACAAGCAATAAAGCAAATACTTCCTCTCTCCTTTCTTCTTATATAAATACAATTCTCTCTCTCCTTACTTTTAATACTTCTTTCTATCTTTACATATATATACATATTACAACATATAATATTAATGTATATATATAAATCATTATTGAGCTAATTATATTAATGCTAAATGCTAAAATTTATATATCTTTATTTTATATTTACATCTTCCTTATTAATAAAAAATAATAATATTTACTGAATATATAGGATTGTTATTTAAAAAATTTTAGTTTACTTTTTGGTGTTAATAGGTATGAAAAAGAATGAGAATGGAAGTGATCAGTGAACCTAACACACACCTATATGACCTAATGTGAGATTGAGATGAGATAAAAGGGGGTAAGTGATTAATCCAAGCAACAGTGCAATTTTTAGTCGAAAACAAAGTGTAACCCACTCCCTTACCCTTCACACCCTTCACGAAAGTGACTTTATATATATATATATCAACAATTCAACACCATGTTCAAGTTCATGTCCTTGTACGGAGAAGAACAAAAGAATGCTTTTAAATTAAAGTACAACTAGTTGCTCTTATCTCATTAAGCTTTGTTGATTTTTCACTAATTTCAATATGTATCTAATATAAAATCTATACTCTACAAACTTGGTGTGAAAAAAAAATTATAACTTATTTAACTTGCTAATTAATAATTATGTTGTGTTGAGTGAAACTATTAGGTTAAATGGCCACCTCTTTTATCTTATGTTCTAGACTTCTAGCACTTTTATTATTATCATGTTCTAATAGGCTTTTATTTATATTATTATATCTTTAATTCTTATCTCTCAGCAAACATAAAATATCTTTTGTGTAGCTTTCTTCTCGGGGTTAGATACTACTCTGTGATTCAAAAAAATAATGGTTGTTGTTCTAAGATATAGTCATTCACAAATTGAATTTTTCCAAATGCTTCACTGTCGTTATCTTCCCCTTAAATTAAGGTCAATTGAACTTGAACCTAATTATTAATTTTATATAAAAAATTGATTCAAAATAAAATAGTATAAACATAGAAGTCGAATTAATTATTTTATGATGTATAATTGCAATTTCAATAACATAAAAATTTAATTATCAATTATCAACACAGATTCAAACACATCACAATACTTACACGTTATACGAATCCGGAACTCAAGACATAAAAAAATAAATGCTAAAGTTTCGATCGGCATTGACTTCCATCGCTCTCTGTTATTCTTATAATCATCTGAGGGTAAAACTACATTGGATTTCTTTTGTGGTTTGGTAACAACAACTTCGTTGTGGTCGACGCTGCTGTCACGACAATCCTTCGTGATGCAGCCATTGGACGGCAGAGACTAGTAGTTAGACGTAAACAGTAGCACGATTTTAATTTGGTGAAGAAATTGATCATTTTTTAATGTGGAATTGAATTGGTTAAGCTAAGTGGTGGTCTTCAGAAAAAGAGATGTTGTGCTTGAGAGAGAGAGCAAGCAATATTTAAAAGAGCGCTTAGAGTGCGATAAGATTGATGTTCATAAAAGAGTTCATATTACAATTTTAGTGTTTATTATCTTATCTTATCTTTATTTGTTCTTGTCTTTCATAGCTCAATGTTCTATATATATTTAGTTTTACCTTCACAATTTATAATTCAATCAATCAACAATTAATCAATAAATACAAAAGACAATATTTTTCTTTTTTTTTCTTATTCTTTTATAATTTTATCATTAATAATTACATTTTCATTCAATTACTTATATTTAAATTTTGTTATCTAAATATAGATTTTAAAATTTAAGGTTTAAAATTTTAAGTAATAAAACCCATTAAAGAGAAGAAATTTTTCCTACAATATAATATATCTTTTGCTTGTTAGAATAATGAATTTTGGCCTCAAAATAGTTCATAAGGGAAAATATCATACATACCCTAGTTAGTGCACCCAAGACCCAGCCACATTTATATTAACTATTAAGTCGCTATAGTTTTTGGTGGTGCACACGTCTTCATTACGTTGGACAATTTATTATTGGTACCAAAAATTAAATAAGTACATCATTTGGATTGTTCGGAATAATAAATATTGGTCAAATTTTTAGAATAAAATATTATTTTTGTCCAATAAATTTAAAGTTATCTTTAATATTTAAATTATTTAAGTTTTTAATATTTAAAATTGTCTTAATCTTATTTTGTGATTAATAATCTATTAACAAAGTTGATTGGAAATTGATA
>NC_029792.2:14895818-14902181 GCF_000816755.2 Arachis ipaensis
ACCATTATAGAAATATAAGTAAAAATATTAAATTTGTAATGCAATTCACTACATTAAAATTCACTTTTATTTTACATGATTTGATAACTTTTTTAAAAAATAATGTATTATTTTTGTTCCAAACGTTTTTGTTCTATTTAAGTTTTTAATATTTTAAAATCGTCTGAATATTGTTCTATCGTCAACTGTGTCACTAATGGCAGAACAATACTGATATGATTTTAAAATGTTAGAGACTTAAATAAGATAATTTAAATATTAAGAACAACTTTAGAACTTACTCTAAATATTAGGGACAAAAATAGGTTTAATTACTCTGTTAGTCCTTATAGTTTCGTAAAATCTCTATATTTTTTTTCTTTTTAATTGGGTCCCTGCACCAAATTTGGTGCAGGGACTCAATTAAAAAAAAAGTATAGGAACCTAATTAAAAATTTTGCGAAACTATAGGAACCAACAGAATAATTAAACCACAAAAATAATACTATAGGTAGAAGATATCATCATTTAGCAAGAAAAAAACAATGTTTATTTTATTTTCTTTTTATATTTCTTTTGTATATATTTTTATGATATAAAATTAATTTTTTAAATTTCTATTTTGTATGTTTTATTAATTATTTTTAATAAAAAATAAAGGTTTACAAGAAAAATATATACAAAAATAGTACATATATTTTTTTTCACAATTTATTGGTTGCTTTTTTATGATATAATATATAGGAGAAATGATATTTGAACATATATGTAAAGAGAATTTATTAGAATTGACCAAATTAATATAGTCCCACTGTCCCACGTTTATAAAAATTATTATCATGGTTACATAACCAGACGCTAAGATATCATCAAGGTAGATATGACTTGGATAAAACCTATAAAGAAAAAGCTTGTTTTGGCCACTAACAGTGCAAACATCATCATAAACAATTAAATTGCTGAGGAGTAGCTAGATAGAAACAAGGTTGATGAAATTTGTGGACTAAACCAGGGGCTGATGCAATTGTTTGGTATAATGTATTTTATATTTTGAAATAATAACAAGAGAAAAAACTTTAAGGTCAGCAATTTTAATTTATGTTGGATAATATTTTTAACCAATAGTCTAATACTTTTAATTCAGTATTATTCAACTATATATGCTTTTTCACTTTACCTACTCTTCCATTCATGTATATTAGTGAACCAAGAAACATGAAAAGAAGGGTTCAATTATATATATAATTATTAGTATTGCTAGATAGGTGGTAAAGTGAGCCGACACATAAAGCACTTGAGATTAGAGATGAACCCTTTTTCTTTTTCTTGTATTAACCGGCAGTGATTTGTCCTCATCTCACAATTCAAATAGCAAAATCCTTTTAAGATTATTTTATAGAATCCCTAAAGAAAAGGGGTAATGTTTTTATTTTTTTCATTATTATTATTAAAGTTCTTCTAGTGTGTCTAAAATCTTTTCATTCTTTTGGTGGATTAGATTTGTTATTATTATAAGATATGATTTTGGTGTTGTTTAATTTTTACTGTAGTAAAAGAAATTATCTATATACAAAATAAAATGAAAAAATAGACTTAACAGCCTTTTTCAACTAATTTTAATAGTGTTCCATAATCCAAGAACATTTTTTTTCCGACAATATCAAAGTGGTTGTGTGCGTATAGTGTATATTGTAAGTGAATTTATGATATTATAATATATAAAATTAGAAATTGTTCAATTTATCTGAAAAAAAAAATGGTGTACCTATTTATTTAGTAAATTTTTTTTTACTGCAATAAAAATTAAATAAAACCAAAATCTAATATCATTAACTCATCTAAATATCCCCGTCACATATTCCAAAGACAAAACTAATCCACAAAAAATATTTTAGCATATTAAGTTATTAATATAGCCAATAGCCATGTTAAAGTTCTTCTTTTTCTTATTATTATTATTATGAATGATGAAATCCTGCATTATGTTCTCACATGATGGATACATATATCCGGATAAGAGCTTTTTGGTCACATTATTAATTATTATATATAGAGTAACCTAGTTACTTGTCAGAAATGTTGCACCAACCATGATGAAGCATACAATCATCCCATATATTTCTCCAATTTAAAAGTGTTTTGTTTTAGAGACAGAGAGAAATGATGGCCAATTGGCAATTGAGTTCATTTTGAGTGCATGTATTGTATTTTCTGTATAACTTGAAGGAAAAGATTCTAATAGTGCAAATTATGGTTGCATGAGGTTGAAGGAAAGCCTGAAATGCTGAACCCCTTTTTTTTTTCTCTTTAATTATTATTTAATTAAACAATAAATACATTGCATAAATATTTCTGTAGGATCTATCTTTGGGGCATGTGATTCTCACATGTGGTAGCATGTGCTTTTGTTCTCGATTTAGCTCCTCAAATCATGGTCCGATTCTATAATCCATATACCATCACAAAAATCATAGGTTTCATTAGTTGAAACATAAATTAGGCTTCTTTCATATCATTCAGGTGATTTAGGTTTTTAACACGAAATATGTAAATCGTCTTCCTTCTTTAATTTTGTATACTCAAAATCAAAATCAACCATCTTTTTTCACAAATAATGACACCAACACAAAAAATGGTAAACTACTTCAAACCTTTTAAGGAAAATTCATTGTTGGGCTTATACTGGTTACAATATCCTCTCGTCCATGCAACCACTAAACTCTATTGGGCTTCAAATGCGAACAATTCCTTTCCTGTCTCGGGCTTACCAAAACCCAAATATGTTTATGAAACCTTAATTACTCATTTCCTATATTTTGATCCAAACAAAAAAAATAAATTCTCGTCAACTTTCGAAAAGACCGACAAATGTTGTCTTCTCATCCTATAAGAAAATGTCATAGTAATACACGAATACTAGCTAGGACTTTGCCGGACACTACAAGATGCGTTTTAATATTTGTATATTTTTAATAAATTTTGAGAAAAAACATGTTAAATATTTTATGAGAAAAAAAGATTACTTAACAATAAATTACAATAAATTGATACATATTAGAATTTGTGTCTATTATATAAATTTTAAATATTTGTTTGTTCTTCTTGCGTTATATGCATTCAAAAAAGAAAAAAAAAAAAAAGATAGGAATTCTTACTTTATATAGACAGTAATACATTATTTGCCTAATAAATTAAATTTGGACGTCTACAATAACAAAGGATGAATGATGGGTCAGGGAATTAATTGTGATAGAGAAGAATGTGTGGGTGGTTACTGAAAATAGTTAAATTAGTCTTTAAAAATTACATAATCTTTAATTTGATTTGTAAAAAAATTTTAATCAAATTTATATTTAAAATATTTAAAATTAATCACGTTAGCTATCAATTTACTTACTAACGTCGTTAATAAAAGATGATCTGGCACGTTAAATATCGACATCATGTTAATATTAAAATGATGTAATTTTCTGAGTTGAGGGACAGTGAAAAAAACATCGCCTTTTTGAGTTTTTGACCCATTACTCTCACTTAAATTAGTAATTGACATTACTCTCACTTATTAAATATGTTTGTCTTTTTTTATAACTTTATTCATCTCCAGCTTGTGAATTTGTTAAATTTAATAGAATATGTTAATTTTCAGCTTATGAATTTGCTAAGGACATTAGAATGTGTTGATTTTTATTAACTTTGTTAAGTTTATTAGAATATGTTAATTTTTATTACTTGTTTACTTGAATAAAAAATATTAAAACTTGTTTCATGGTCAGATTCGGACGATGAAAGTGAATATGAAAAGAATTGTGAAGGTGCATCTTATTATGATAATTCGTGGTCTCAGAAGAGTCAGATAGAATCGATGTTAGACTCGAACGACGAAAAGCCACGTGTGTTTTCAAAATACAATGAGAAGCCGAGATTTGATGACCTTAAATTTGAGGTAAGTATGATTTTCAAGAACAAGCATAACTTTATATATGGTTGTCACTAGAGATTATAGAATACAATCGAGTAAGATGACTATATCTTTCATCAAGAATGAATGACAAAGTTAGATGTAGGACTGTTTATAAGAGCAAGGGTTGTCCTTGGTAAATATATTGTGCACACAACAAACACGCTTTTGTGAGTTCTTTAGAGTGAGAGTGAGTGTAGTGTCCACTAATTCAAATTGAGTTTTTTAGAGTGAGAGTGAAAGTAATGTCCCTTATTAATTCAAGTGAGAGTAAGAGATCAAAATGACGTCATTTCATTCACAGTCCCTTATTTAAAAAAAATTGCCTTGTTTCAATATTGACATGTCATTTAATGAGTCGGAATATTTTTTGTTAACGATGATAGTAATATTTTTTGTTAACGATGATAGTAAACCAAGTGATAAAAAAATTAACGTGACTAAATTTAAATCTTTTAAGAATGAATTTAATTAAAAAAATTATAAAAACAAATCAAACTTAAAAATTTCCCATGATAATTTTGTGGCCGTTGAGTTTGATACCCGCACCCAACGTAACTATGGGGATCCAGAAGGGAAGCACTTCGGAATTGATGTCAACCAGTAGCGGAGCTTGAACCAAAATTTTGGGGGGCCAGAAACTTAACATAAAAATTTAATAATAATATTTATATTAAAATAAAATTTATAAATATAATTATTCTTTAAATTTGTTACTAATAAAATAATAAATAAATAATTCTACAAGATAGAGGATAATTGTAGGGTTGGTAATGGATAGGGTAGAATAACCCTACCCACCGGTTGAAAATTTTATTAAAACTCTATCCTATTCTACTCGCAGGTTGAGTATCTCTCAATCCTAACCCTACCTGTACCCTAAAATTTTAAACCCTATCCTACCCTACCCTACCCGCAGAAATATCAAATTTTTTTAAAGTAAATATAAAATTCAATCATTTTGAATTTTATACATATTAATAACATAAAAAATAAAAACTAATGCTCTAAATTACTAAATTAATTAACTAGTTTTAGTGGTTGTTCACTTATTATAAATCATTACATAAGGGAGGTTGTGGATTCAATTTTCACTTCCTTCACTATATACCTAATTTTTATAAAATATGTGTTATATATGAGGTGCGGGTAGGGTAGGGTAGGGTAGGGTACACCCTAAACCTGTACCCTACCCTACCGTACCCTACTCTACCCTACCCGCAGGCATACCCGTACCGTACCCTACCCTACCCGCAGCGGGTCGGGTAGCCTACCCTACTTGAACGGGTTGGACCAGATTGGGTACCCACGGGTAGGGTATGAATTGCCAACCCTAGATAATTGTCAAGATGCTTTTGATATGAACCCCATTTAAGATAAGCTTGTCTAATCTCATCTCTCTGGTTTGGGTGATATTGCCAAATTTGAAGCCGTTTCCCAGGGTCTCATTCCAAATAATTAAGGTCAAACTCATTAGATGCAACTCTTTGAATTTTTGAAAGTTGTATCTCACTTTTTTTGTGATTCATTAAAGTAGAAGAACTATTTACAGGCATTGATATTGTAGAAGTTATATGTTCTCCTTATTGAATATTAGCCTTCCTCTTAAAAATGTATCAATTCTTTGATTTTTCATCATTATTTTATATAAAAAATTGAATATATATCCTGTAAAATATATAAAAAAAATTAGAAGGATAAATATTAAAATTTATAATATTCTAAAACTAAAAATTATTATGCAATAAAAATATAAGATAGAAATTAAACTTAAATACTCTAAATTATAGTAAAGTATTTGAGCCAACTCAACTACTCTTTATTATTTGAAAAACTACTATTAATATTTTTATAAAAAATTTGGAAAGTCATGGCCGATTGCCCTAATGACCTCTATTTATATGCTTTAGCTTAATAATTAATTTTTTTTACACGGTATTTGATTCAAAGGAAATAGAAAAAAGGAAAATGGATGAAAAATAAAAATTTTCATTGTTTAGATGACCCAAAAAAAATTAAGAGGAGAAAAAAATGTAATATGAGATCCATCCAAAGGTTTTCTCTTCCTCAATGAGATGAAAACAGCCGAAGAAAAAGTAAATAATTGTTCAATTACGAATTTGTCCTTTATTTAANTTTTTTCATCCAAACAACACACAAAAATTCACTTTTCTTTTAATTATTATTTTTTTCATTTTTTTTTGTTTTTCATCTGGTAACCAAACAATACTTTAAAAAAAATAATGAGAATGCGGGGAACGAATGAATTGAAGCTGAAAACGTCAAAAGTCAAGTTTCCTTTATACACCTTTTGACTTGGTGAATAAGGCAATAAGCTCACAGCTTGAAAAAATTCACATTAAACAATTTTTTGTATGCTCTCGTTAAAAATAAATTACAATAAATTTTTTTCTAAAATACTAAAA
>NC_029792.2:14908894-14909664 GCF_000816755.2 Arachis ipaensis
ATTAATAAAATTATATCTTATAAAAAAATATGCATTTAAAAAGAAGAAAATAATTAGAGAAAAGGATAAATAGATCCTGACCTTTTGTTCTGCGGACATTTTTGTCTCTGACTATTAAAAAATACTTTTAAGTCTCTGACCTTCACAAAATTTGGACGGATCAGTCCCTGACGGAGGCATTTGGACGGAGGGACTGATTCGTCCAAATTTTGTGAAGGTCAGAGACTTAGAAGTATTTTTCAATGGTAAGAGACGAAAATATCTGCGTGACAAAAGATTAGGGACCTATTTGTCTTTTTCTCAAATAATTAAATGAGAGGGTTGTCTGAATATATAGTACCAAAAATTTTGCATGTCCGTATACTAAATGTTACTATTTTTGTTTACATTCTTTCTTGTACCATAAGAATATTCTTTAGAGTTTGAAAATCTTTGTGATTAAGCCATTATATGTATATTTTTGTTGATAGCAACACTGTAGTTTGACCAGCGTGCAGTATTTAGTAGTCCACGTCTCTATTACGTTTGACTAATTCAGAGTTTCAGACTCATCACACTCCGAAATGGGAACACAAATATAAATTTCTTGTTGCCCCTCTTTTAATTTTTCCCACGTGATGTTTTGGGAATACCGTCGCCTGTCCAATCTCCAATATTAACATAACACGTGTCATACTTATCCTACTCATCTCCAACAATAACATTCTTTTAACTTATTCTACTATTTCACATCTTTCAATCCAATCTAAAATTTTTAACTTAAGGTTCAT
>NC_029792.2:14909840-14911033 GCF_000816755.2 Arachis ipaensis
ATAATTTCTTTTATAATATTATTATTTTTTATAATATTTTTATAAAATAAATACTTTTAGAAATAAAAAATTTAAACACAAAATAATTTATTTATAAGCTACTTTTAATATAGTCATTTATTATTTAAACTATTTTATCAAAAGAAATTTAATTAAACTGTTTATCTAAACGAAACCTTAGTAGAATTTTTTGAAAATAATATAATTAGTGTTTGGTGATTTTCTTTATTACATCCATCCAGGTTAGATTTTAATAAAACCTTACACATATATGATCCATAATGTCATTCTTATTAAACCATTTTTTTGTGGCTTAAATTCACAAATTATTAGGTTGGTTTATAAAGACGAAAGATATTGTATTTAAAAATATTAAATTATTATATTTTGTGTTTATCTTAATAAAAAAATATAAAAATATTAATAAAAAATATAATTTATTTTTTATTTTATTATTTTTGTTAATTTTTTATAATTATATTTTTTATTATTATATATATTTTTAAATTTATTGAATAAAAAAATAAATTAAATTTTTTATATTTTATTTTTAGTATCTTATCTTATTTTATTTAAAAAACAAACGAAGCCTTAATAATGTAATTCTTGTGTTACTAAGAAGAATGCAAAGATAACTGAACATAATTATTACTTTCAGATAATATAATTACACAATTTTACCCTTTACAGCTTTATTACTTGATTCAACAATTTTGAAGGGCCTTGAGGAATAAGACCAAAAGCGTTACATCGTCACAAAAAAAGAATAAAAGATACAAAAAGTGCATACATACATTATTGTATGGCTAGCTGGTAACCGACTCAACAGTGTTAGGAACAAAAAAAAATAAAAATGCTGCGCGAACGCCACGTGTGGATCCGTTTAATTAATTGGACCATATCCTTATTATGTAATCTTTTTTGTTTAAAAAAGAAAGTATATAGTAGTGTGTCTATATAATATATTAATTGTACCATATGAAAGCACGTGAATAGGGAAGTGATCACATTATTCATGCGCTAATAAAATTGAGATACAACATACAAGCTTATGGTTATGGGTATTCGGGCGGGGAAGAACACAATCAAAGCACGAAATAGTAATCAAAGTTCAAAATGGATAAACATCAATGTTGGATTTATTGAAAAAGAAGACTTTGATTTGTTTGTTCGAGAAAATCTTTAGGATTTTG
>NC_029792.2:14911441-14914442 GCF_000816755.2 Arachis ipaensis
TCATATAAAAGATTTGAAAGTATCAAAAATAAATATATTATTACATAATACGCACACCAAATCATAGAAAAGACAAAAAAAATTAAAAATAAAAAATTTAAAACGGTGATAGAACCAAAGGATATAAAAAAATGGTGAATATATGTTAGTATGTGTTAATTATCTATAATTAGCTTTCATTTATATGACAAGATTAGTTAAATTTATGCTAGTACCTAAGTTGTTAGTATCTAGTGAAAGTGTATAAATAGATTTGCACAAGCATATTAGAAATATATAATCTTTTAATTTTTAATTAAAATTATCTTTTTTTCTGTTCTTCAAGATTTTTTAAGAAATCATAATTGATAATATACAGAAAAGGAGAAATATATAATAATCAAATAATGTATTACATTCTCATGAAATATGGTCCAAAAAAAATAGATTCACTAGTCTCTACTTGACTATAATATAATCTTCTAACTCATTCTATTTTAGTAACTTGAATATACAAGAAAGATATATAACGTAAGAGGAGACTAACATATGAAATCCTAGTTGGAATTAATAGAGTTTTGACATGAAAAGGGTTTGAATGAGATTTGTGCAATAAGTCTTAGCAGCAACAGCTAAAATTAATTGCTCAGTTTGTTAGAAATGAGCTTTTAAAAAATTAATAAAGTTGTTCATAAAAAATCATAAAATAATTAATTAGTAAAAAAAAATCTTAACCAAATTTAAAATAGTTTATAAACTATAACTAGTTTTAAAAAATAATTAATCAAATTGATAAAAATTAATTTGTAAATCGATTAACTAAACCAAAATCTGTTTGACGATTTGAAATTTTAAAATTAATTGTTCCAATATAAATATGTTATAAACCTAAACTAATTTTATAAGAAATTACTCATATAAAGACGCCTAAAATGTCATTTTTTAAAGATGTTTGTTAATAATTAAAATTTAATACATATAATTGATTAAATTGTGTTATTTTTGTGAAAATTATATCAGACAAATTGATTTGACAAAAAAAATCAGTAAACCAAATCTTGAACTGATTTAAATTAATATTTTTTTATAGAAAATGACTACAATAACTTTATTATAAAAAATGAATAAAATATTTTTATTATATATTTTTTTATTTTAAAAATCTTAAATTCTAATAACAACAAAAAAAAGGGTTAAAATTTATTTGTCCAATCTAATTATAACAGAAATAACACGGTTTAATCGATTATATATGTTAAATTTTAATTATTAAAAAATATTTTTAAAAAAGATGTTTTAGATGTCTTTATTTAAGTGCCTCTCATTTTATAATAGATAAACAAAAAAACTAAACTTTTTTTTTTCAAAGATAGTAGATTATATTTCATTAATTATTGAAAAATGAAATACAAAGATGTCCAAAAATAGGACAGTATAATGAAAGGTGGGAATTTCCCAAAAACATTACATTGAAAGTATTCATCCAACGGTGCGTGGTCGAAAAATGAAGAAAAATCTTAAATAAGAAAGAATGATAAATCAAATTGAATGCAACTAAGAGCTTGCCTCATGGAGATGACGACCTAAACTGGGAGTTCTTTGGATTTCACGGAACAACTTGACAGAGCTTGCTAGAATGGCAGACGGCATTGAAGTAGAACCTTCAAAAATCAACTGGTTGCGAGCTTTCCAGCAGTTCCAGCAAATGATGGCAAGCAATTGAGAATTACGATCAGCATTTTTCAACGAGTTAAGCATCTCTATTGATGCAATCCACCATGTCCAAAAGTCGTTAGGACTTTGAGGGAGAAGACAGTCACAAAGATAACTCTGACACCATACATCTTTAATTCTAGAGTAATCGATCAAATAATGAGTGACTGTTTTGGTTGCTTTATGACAGCAGAGGCATATTGGTGATATAGATGGGATGTGGTGATGAATCTGAGCAAACACCAGAAGCCGTTCATGGAGAGCTTTCCAGATAAATAGCTTAATTTTGTGAGGCAAGTTCAACTTCCATAGATCAATCCACGGCTTTTTCTGCTGCATATAATTAGGGCAAAGCTCCAGAGGCGGATGGTAAAATAAATAGCCAATTCTGTAACCTGAAGCTGTATCATATTACTTGGATTTGTTCAAATTCCATTGCAATTTATCCCTACTCTACTGAATTTTAACTGACAAAATCCTGTTTGCAATGTCTTGAAAAAATAATTCTTGAATAAGATTCTGATTCTAATTTCTATCTTCAGTAATTAGATCTTTAACTCTTGGAACCAACTCAGAAATAGCCTGTCTATTTGGCATGTCAGAAATCATTAAAGGATACGGTGGAGGCAGCCAAGGATCGTCAAAGGTTCGGATATTCTCTCAAGTACCCACAGCCCAATTAAGACATTTTTTTCAACAATTTTTCGGCCTTCCAATATGCTTCTTCATCTCCAAGAAGGTAAGATTCCAATTTCTGCCGTTATAGCACTTATTTACTTAAAGCGTAAAAAGTTAGTTTATAAGTTAAAGTTTTTTTTTTATATAAAATTAGTTTTTAAATGAATAAACTAATTTCTAAACGAAAATTTGATTTTTAAATAGAAAATTATTTTTTTAATTATTTGAAAATTTATTTATTACTTATATAAACGGTTAATAGCTAATTTGTTTTTATTTAAAATTAGTTTGATTTAACATAAATCTTTTATTAATTCAAATCAAGTTTGCTTTTTTTTATTAACCTTAAAATCACTTCTTCATAAATATTCTCTTCGTAAATTATATAATCAACTTTTTCATTAATAGAATCTCTTTTTTCCTGGTATTTTGTTATTCTTCTTTTTTTTTATTCTACTTTCTCTTCTATTCTGATTATCTTCTATTTTGATTATTTTCTCCTATTACCATTGATTGATTGCTTAAAATCAATCATAATAAAAAGGACATAAATATAATTTATTAAAAAACTAAAATTACAATTGCTAAAAAGAGGACCACAAATTTTTCATTTGAACATGATTACAATTTG
>NC_029792.2:14914457-14931766 GCF_000816755.2 Arachis ipaensis
GTAAACAGTTGCTACATAAAATTAAAGGTGAGTTCTATGGTGCCTTTATTATAGTGTTTAAATTATCTAACTTTCCTTTTAAAGTAAAAATAAAATATTTAGAATAAAAAATAAATCATATAAAATTTATTAAATATTATTTATTTATCTTTTTTTAGTAATTTAGGTACAAAGTGATAGGCATTATAGCATTCACCAAAATTTAAAGAGTCTAAGTATATTGTGGGAGGGACACGTGTTGCCATTTAAAGTCAAAAGAATCTATGGTATGTTGTGAAAGAGACATTTGTGCAGCTCTCATGACAGATTAGTATTATCTTAATACTCTCAGATGTTTCTTGATTCTCAGGATAGAGATTAGTGTTATGTTGATACTCTCACGTTTCTTGAATTGAAAAACATAGTAGTATCAGTGATATGTTGTGAGAGTGATACCTGCGTAGCTCTGGAACATATTAGTATTAGATTGGTACTCTCATAGGCTTCTTGAATTGAAAAACACAGTAGTATCAGTAATATGTTGTGTGGGAGGGACAATACACATATGCAGCTCTGGGATAGAGTAGTTTTATGTTAATACTCTCATATGCTCCTTGAACTAAAAAATACAATAGTATTTTCACTGAATATAATATATACATAATATGTAAGTTACGTGATTGTCACCATCAAACATATTTTGGCCCAACCCAACCAAGTATTCGAAACCGGCTACGAACCACCGAATCACCGAGTTACTCGACCCGGACCCAGAGGTGACCCGCGCGCCACCTCACACCCCGCTGAGAAGACCTGGACAGCTAGTAGAAGCTTCCAGGCAGATGGACCCAAGTAAAAGGAGCCCATCTGAGTTCAGAGTATAAATGGGGAGGGACCTACCCCTCCTCAGAGGTATGTCACCTTTCTACCCTAATTAGCCGCCTCTTTGTATGGACACTAACTTTAGCTTCGTACTGTCCTTGCAGGTGGACCCACCCGCCAACCCAACGACAACTTGGATTATCGCCTCAACCCCGAAGTTCACACCCAGTTCTAGATCCTCCCTCACACCGAGTTGCTCCAAGCTCGACCTCACCCGATCCACCATTCACCCAAACAACTGAATATTGGCGCCGTCTGTGGGGACCTAGCATGAATATGGAGCTCTTTCCTCACATAGAGGAAGTACAAGAGGATGGGGAGCCCGCTTGAAAAGTAGGGTAACTTGTGCAACCTCTTCTCAAGAACGCTCGAGGTTGCCGTCCCGTCGGAATGACCCCCTCCAGATCTCTCGAGAGACGCCCGTTTGGTGGCACAGGCGATGACAACTCAAAGAGGATGCAGGAACTCCGACACCGAGTGAAAAACATGGAAAGAGAGCTAGCAGCGAGGGGTCGATACTGTCCCGAGCACAGCAAAAACTCTCGTCCAAGTCTATCCCGCACCCGATCTCTCACCAAGAGGTCAGAAGCCCGCAGGAGAAGTCCCAGGAGAGACAACGAACGCGGACGAGCTGATGCTCGGTCTCACACCTACACCCAGGATAGGTCTGAGGGCCGTGGGGAGACCAGGAGAGACAGAGAAAAGAAGTGACGAGACCCCATCAATATGGGCATAACCCCTTTCTACCCCTTGATCCTTAAGGTTCGGCTGCCAAAAAACTTTGACAAGCCCATAGACATGAGATACGATGGGACGAAAGACTCCTAGGGACATTTAACGGCCTTTGAAGCCAAAATGAACCTGGAGGGCATTGGCGATGCTGTCAGGTGCCGTGTTTTTCCAGTAACCCTGGCCGCCCAGCGATACAGTAGTTTAACGCGCTCCCGCAAGAGTCCATTACAGCCTTCACGAATATCTCTCAGAGGTTCTTAGCGCAATTCACCACACAGATAGCCAAGGCCAAGCACCTGATTAACTTGTTAGGTGTGACACAGCGTGCCGGCGAGCCGACGAGGAAGCTCCTCGATCGTTTCAATGATGAATGCCTAGGGATTGATGGCTTGACGGATTCGGTGGCAAGTCTATACTTGACAAACGGCCTGTTGAATGAGGACTTCAGGAAATATCTCACTACCAAGCCCGTTTGGAATATGCAAGAAATCCAAAATGTGACGAGAGAGTATATCAATGACGAAGAAGTTAGTCAAGTGGTGGCGCCAATAAGCAGCAACCGCCCAACCCGTCAGTTCGTCAAGCCGGCTACGAGGAAAAACCAAAGGAGGTGCCAAAGGAGGGAACGTCCGGGAAGCCATTCAAACCGTTTTCTCGGGTAGGCTAGTTTACTAACTATACCCCTCTCATAGTACCTATTGTGGAAGTCTGTCAGCAAATTGTGAACAAAGGCATACTATCCAAACTGCGGCAGCTCAAGGATAGAACGGGTGGAAACAAAAGTTTGTATTATGACTACTACAAGGGTTTTGGACACAAAATCCAAGACTGTTTCGATTTGAATGATGCTTTGGATCAGGCCATCTGAGAATGTAAGATGACTGAGTTCTCGCAATTCATACAAGAATCGAGAAGGAGAAAGCATGAACGGTCCGAGGAGGACCACACCCGGGCTGTGAAGCCAAGGCAGAAGACTCCCGATAACGCAGAAAATGCTCCAACTATGGTCATCAATGTTGTGGTTGAAAGAGATGTACCACCCAAGTCAAAATCAGTAGCAAAAAAGGATGCAAAGGTTATGGCAGTGACGTTGGGAAGCCCTAACACTCAATCCGGAGGGCTCCCCAAAATATTTTTCGGTCCGAAAGATCGCTGGTGCAACGACTTCCCTGAGGACCCGCCAATGGTGATTACGGCGAGAATTGGGACGGGACTCGTCAAGTGAATTTTGGTGGACATCGGAACGTACTCGAATATCATGTTTAGGAATGTGTTTGATGCCCCAGGGCTTAAAGAATGCAATCTCGAAAGCCATCAACATGGGGTCGTTCGCTTAAGAGGCAATTACATAAAACCCGACGGGATGGTCACGCTTCCTATCTGTGTTGGATCCGGGGAGAATAGTAAATCAGTAATGGCAGAATTCGTAGTCCTAAGGGACTCCACAACATACAATGTGATCTTAGGAAGAAGAACTATCAACGAGCTGTCAGCTGTTATTTGCACGAAGCTTCTCACGATGAAGTTCGTAACGGACAGAGGAGCTGTAGAATCTATCAGAGGGGACCTAGAAATGGTAGTCGCGTGTGACAATGCTAGTGTCTCATTAAGGAAGAAGT
The DNA here is from genome assembly GCF_000816755.2 of Arachis ipaensis. NCBI lineage: Eukaryota > Viridiplantae > Streptophyta > Magnoliopsida > Fabales > Fabaceae > Arachis > Arachis ipaensis. The sequence continues at coordinate 14,917,670 of NC_029792.2, forward strand.
CAAAGGAAGTAGTTGGGGTGTTCTTAGCGGATTTGGATGCATGGGTTGACGACAAGTCGAGGCTAGAGCCTGAGGGTGACCTGGAGAAGTTACAAGCGGGAGACACGAAGGACAAGTTTACCTTTGTAAACCAGAACTTTCCCCATGAGTTAAAGGAACCTCTCATCAAGGCCGTTAGAGAAAATAGTGATTTATTCGCCTAGATCCCGCTGACATGCCAGGAGTGGACTCTGATTTCATGTCACATCGTTTGGCTATGAAATCGGATGCCAAACCTATAGCACAACGACGAAGAAAGATGTCGCCAAAAAGGGCTAATGAGGTGGCCAGGTAAATGGCCAGTTTGTTAGAAGCTGGTTCCATAAGAGACTTGGAGTACTCGAACGTGGTCCTTGTTAAGAAAGCCAATGGAAAGTGGAGAATATGCGTCGACTATTCGAATCTTAACAAGGCATGCCAAAAGATTCATTTACGCTTCCCAACATCGATTCCCTAGTAGATGCGACTGCGAGGTACCGGTTTTTTAACTTTATGGATGCGTACTCAGGGTACAATCAGATCCCAATGCACTGCCCCGATGAGGAAAAAATAGCGTTCATAACAACAACAGGGACCTACTGCTACAAGGTCACGCCGTTTGAACAAAAGAATGTGGGAGCCACATATCAAAGGTTAATGAGCAGAGTCTTCAAGGAGCTCCTCGGCAAGTCGGTGGAGGTCTACGTTGATGATATATTGGTAAACATAGCCGAACCAAGTAACCTGGTTGCCGACTTAGAGGTTGTCTTTGGGTCACTTCAGAAGCACAATATGAGGTTGAACACTCTGAAATGCGCGTTTGCAATGGAAGCAGGGAAGTTTTTAGGCTTTATGATCACGCAAAGAGGGATTGAAGCCAAACCCGACCAATGCAAAGCCATCCTTCAAATGACAAGCCCAGGGTGTGTGAAGGACGTACAAAGATTGGCCGGTAGGCTCACGACTTTGTCTCATTTCCTCGGGGCCTCGGCAGCAAAGGCCCTCCCTTTTTTCAATTTAATAAAAAGGGGAATAGCCTTTGAATGGACCTCGGCTTGCCAGGAAGCCTTCAACAACTTCAAGAGGATCCTATCGGAACCACCAATACTTGGGAAGCTGAAAGAGGGAGAGACCCTATTCCTCTATTTAGCTGTGACTAAGGAGGTCATGATGGCCGTTTTGATTCGAGAAGAAGACAGACTCCAGCAACCGGTATACTTCGTTAGCAAAGTGCTCCAAGGGGCGGATCTGAGATACACCAAGTTGAAAAATTTAGCCTATGCTATATTAATCTCCTCCCGGAGGTTAAGATAATATTTCCAAGGGCACCTGATCACACTGAGGACCGACCAAGCCATCCGACAAATCTTCCAAAAACCCGACCTAGCGCGTCGTATGATGACTTGGGCGATATAGGTATCTCAATATGACATCCAATACGAGCCTCGATATACAATCAAGGCTCAAGCAATGGCAGATTTCTTGGTAAAGGTGACTGGGGATTCTTCTGGAAACCCAGGAATACGTTGGAAGCTCCATGCTGACGGAGCCTCTAACTAGGCATTCAAGAGAGCCAGGATCATTATGGAAACCTTGGAAGGTAAGACATATGAGCAGTCAATCAAATTCGAGTTTCCGGTCTCAAACAACTAAGCGGAATATGAGGCACTGATAGGCGGCTTAATCTTAGCCAAAGAGGTCGGAGCAACGATGCTCGAAGTTAACAGTGATTCGCAGGTCATGACTTCCCAAGTGAACGGAACCTACCAGGCCAAAGATCCCCTGTTACAAAAATATTTAGAAAGAAAGAAAAGGTTGTGTGAGGGTTTTGAAGAAGTTGTGATCCAGCATGTGCCCAGAGAGAGAAATACCAGGTTCGACCTCCTATCAAAGCTCGCGAGCACCAAGCCTGGTGCGGGAAACCGATCCCTGATCCAGGGCTTAGTGAAGGAACCATCGGTGACCCTTTGTGTAACCCAAGTTCCAAGCCTTCCTTCATGGATCAACCCAATTAAACGTTTCCTCAAAGATGGGACACTTCCTGGGGATGAAAAGAAAGCCAAGGTGACAAGAAGTGAAGCTGCCAAGTATGTGGTAGTATAGGAGTAACTCTACGAACGAGAACTTAATCAGCCTCTTCTAAAGTGCCTACGTCCCGACCAGACAGACTACGTTCTAAACAAAGTCCATGGGGGATGTTGCAGCCACCACATTGGAGGGAAAGTGCTAGCCAGGAAGCTTGTCAGAGCAAGATATTATTGGCCCTCTATGATGGCGGACGCTCAGCAGTTCATGAGGAAGTGCACGAAATGTCAAGAGAATGTATTTTTTACAAGGCCTCGGCGGGAGAGCTAAGTTCCATGTTGGCCTCCCGGCCTTTTTTCCTATGGGGAGTTGATCTCTTGGGCCCGTTTCAGGTAGCCTCGGGACAAGTTAAGTACCTCATCGTGGCCATCGATTATTACACAAAGTGGATAGAGACAGAACCGTTAGCCAGCATATCATCAGCAAACTGTCGAAAGTTTCTTTAGAGGCAAGTAATCTCCAGGTTCGGGATTCCGGAGATCATGGTCTCGGACAATGGAACACAATTCTCTAACAAAAAAATTGGGGAGTTCTTAGTTGGATTGGGGATTAAGCAGAAGTTCTCCTCGGTGGAACACCCCCAGAGTAATGGTCAAGTTGAGGCATCGAACAAGGTTATCCTTAACGGTTTAAAGAAGCATCTTGATCAGCGAAAGGGCTCATGGACAGACGAGTTAGATTTTGTGATGTGGTCTTATAGAACAACGTCACAATCCCCCATCGGAGAGACGCCCTTCCGGATTAACTACGGCGTGGATATGGCCATCCCTGTGGAAATTGGGAACCAAGCCCAAGATTGCTCTTAGGAGGCGGTAGCGAAGCGGTTGAAAAAGATTCAGTTGATGAAACAAGGGAGATGGCTCACTTGGTGGAAGCGGTGCTGAAACAAAGGATAGCTTTACGATACAATGGCAAAGTACTAAGCTGGAGCTTTGATGAAAGAGATTTAGTGTTACGGCGCAACGACATCTGCCTCCTGACTCTAGGAGAAAGCAAGCTAGCAACCAATTGGGAAGGGCCATACAGGGTGAGATAAGTCATCGGAAAAGGTGCATACAAGCTAGAGCGTTTGGACAGTAGCGAAGTCCCGAGGACGTGGAATGTGGCGAACTTAAAGAGGTGCTACTCTTGAATGGCAACTTCTTGACACAATGGTTTCTCCTTGCCTTTTGTTTTAATTGTCACTTTTTACTTTACCACCTGTGTTAGATGTCTTTTTTCTTTTAAATGCCAAGTGTTTGTACTTCTGTTTTCCTATTAAAAGGGAGGCACTTTTTACCCCTACCCTCCACACGAGGTTACGGTAAGGGATTTTAACGAGGCCTACTGTTGAAAAGAAATGATTGATTTACACTATTCTTAAAGTTATACTTCTGGTTTATCATTGACTTAACGGTAACCCAGGACTGATCACTCCAGAAGCAAAAACGATTGCAATTAACGGATATCCAACGTATAGGGGCTTACGGCCTGACAGCCAAGCAAAGAAGCAACAAGTAAAACAGCCAAAACATTCTATGAATAAAAACGGTAGTTTAAAAAAGGCATCACATTGGCCCATTAACAATCTAAAGTCAATAGCACCACAGATCACGACAACTACTTCACAACGATAAAAGTGAAATTGTTTCAGAGTTACAAGTCGATGGCATCACGTCGGCCTAATAAGTCAAAACACAAAAGTACAAATCATTTTTACAAAGAGGGCTCACTTCCTCAGAATGTCCACAATTCTCCCGTCCTGAACCATCTTAAAAGCTCCAATTAACGAGGTATCGAGGTCGGGAGCGAGGAAGGAGACCTGAGCTTTAATCCCCTCCTCGGTAGCCTTAACTACCACCCGAGCATCCCTGACAATTTCCTTGTTCTCTTTATTCAAAGCTAAGACCTCTTGCTTAGCGCCCTCAGCTGTCTTCTTAGCCTCGAAAAGCTCCTCCTTCAGATGTCCAAAAGCAGGACAACATAATAAAAGGTGGAGATTTCTCAAAAACACTACACTGAAGGTATTCATCCAACGGTGCATGGTCGAAAAACGAAAAAAAATCTTAAAGAAGAAAGAATGATAAATCAAATTAAATGCAACTAAGAGCTTGCCTCATGGAGATGACGACCTAAACTGGGAGTTCTTTGGATTTCACGGAGCAACTTGACAGAGCTTGCTAGAATGGTAGACGGCATTGAAGTAGAACCTTCAAAAATTAACTAGTTGCAAGCTTTCCAGCAAATGATGGCAAGCAATTGAGGATTATGGTCAGCATTCTTCAACGGGTTAAGCATCTCTACTGATGCAGTCCAGCATGTCCAAAAGTCGTTAGGACTCTGAGGGGGAAGACAGTCATGAAGATAACTCTGAGACCATACATCTTTAATTCTAGAGCAATCGATCAAACAATGAGTGACAGTTTCTATTGCTTCATGACAGCATGGGCATATTGGTGATATAGATGGGATGTGGTGATGAATCTGAGCAAGCACCGGAAGCCGGTCATGGAGAGCTTTCCAAATAAATAGCTTAATTTTGTGAGGCAAGTTCAACTTTTATAGATCAATCCATGGCTTTTTCTGCTGCATATAATTAGGGCAGAGCTCCAGAGGCAGATGGTAAAATAAATAGCCAATTCTGTAACCTAAAGATGTATCATATTGCTTGGATTTGTTCAAATTCCATTGCAATTTGTCCCTACTTTGCTGAATTTTAACAGACAAAATCCTGTTTACAACGTCTTGGGGAAATAATTCTTGAATGAGATTCTGATTCCAATTCCTATCTTCAATAATTAGATCTTTAACTCTTGGAACCAACTCAGAAATAGCCTGTCTATTTGGCATGTCAAAAATTATTAAAGGATACGGAGGAGGCAGCCAAGGATCCTCAAAGGTTCGGATATTCTCTCTAGTACCCACAGCCCAATTAAGACCTTTTTCAACAATCTTTTGGCCTTTCAATATGCTCCTCCATCCCCAAGAAGGTAAGACTCTAATTTTTGCCATTATAGCATTACCATTGCTAAAGTATTTACCTCTTAGGATTTTGGATAATAAGGAAGTAGGCTGTGTTACGAGTCGCCAAAATTGTTTGCCTAAAAGTGCCAGATTTCGGATTTTGAGATCTTTAAATCCAAGGCCTCCGTCTTTTTGTGGGCGAGTCATAGTGTCCCAGCTAATCCAAGCCATTCACCTTTCAGAACCTTTTTGTCCCCACCAGAACTGAGAAAGTAGAGAGTGAATTTTCGAAATTAAACCATCGGGCAACTTGAAGCAAGACAATGTATAAATAGGAATAGCTTCTCCCACTGCTTTAAGCAATACGTGTCTACCACCTGACAATAGAAGATTGCACTTCCACCCTTGGATTCTTTTTCGAACCTTTTCTTTGATCATACTAAAAGAAGCCTTTTTCGATTTAGAGACTGTAGAAGGCAAACTAAGGTATTTATCCTGAGCTCCAATATGATTAATATTCATAGAGTTAGCCAGTAGTCTACGAGTAGTGGAGAGAGTGTTGTGGCCAAAGAATACAGCAGATTTATTATAGATTTACCCTTTGGTCATTGATGCTTTCATAAGAATTCAATAAATGCAGGATATTTGAACATGCTTCAGGATTAGCCTTACAGAATAAGATGGAATCATCAGTAAAGAGGAGGTGGTTGACCTTGGGACATCGCCTATGTATCTGAAGACCCTGAATTAGTATGTTTTGTTCTGCCTTGTGTAGCAAGAAAGAGAGACCTTCTGCACAGAAAAGAAAAAGATAGGGAGATAGAAGATCTCCTTGTCGAATACCTCTATTTGGTTTGAAGAAACCATAAGGTTGTCCTTCCACTATAACATAATAAGAAATAGTTGTCACTAATTCTCGAATCCACATGATTCACCGGGAGTCAAAATCAAACTTCTCCAATATAAACCAAAGAAAGTGCCATTCCACCCTATCATATGCCTTACTCATATCTAATTTTAACGCCATTTCATTTTCAAGTCCCCTTTTTTTGTTCTTCAGGTAATGCATACACTCGTGAGCAACTAGAATATTATCAGAGATTAATCTGCCTTTAATAAAAGTACTCTGCGTAGGGCTAATTAGTCTATTCATCATACCCTGAAGTCTATGTACAAATACTTTGGAGATAATCTTGTAAAAGACTGAAGATAGGCTTATTGGTCTTACCTGAGTCATATCTTTAGCATCAGAAACCTTAGGAATAAACAGATCTGAGTGTGGTTAAAACCCTTCAAAATTCTACCCCCTGAAAAGAAGCTCTTAACTGCTCGAAACACATCACCACTAAGTATGTTTCAGAAGCTTTGAAAAAAATTTGCTGTCATACCATCATCTCCTGGAGCACTTTGAGGATAAATGCTAAATGTTGTAGGTTTCACTTCCTCCATAGTCACTGATCTTTGAAGCCTACGGTTCATGTGAGCTGTAACCTTAGGTTCAAAATCAGTTAACAGAGGTTCAGGGTTTTCATGACAAGTGGAGGAAAAAATGTCCTTGAAATAACATTCAGCCACAGAAGCAATACCAGCATTTGAAGTAGCCACTTCACTATCACTACCAGTGAGTTGCCAAATTCTATTCCTTCGGGTTCGATTTCTAAATTTCTGATGGAAGAAAGCTGTATTCTGATCACCGGATTTGAGCCATTTGACTCTAGACTTATCTTTCCAATAAGATTCCTCATTTTGCAATGCTTTTTCAAGTTTGTCCTCTATTTCTGAAATGATGTCGCCTCCATGAATTCCTGCTAAATGAAGTTCCTCTAATTCAAACTGTAGTAAATCAATCTCCACCTTCGAATTAGATCCGTGTTCTTGCTGCCATCTGACAATCTTATGCTGACAACGCTTTATTTTTTGAGCTAGGATATACATGGCTGAACCATCAATCTGTTCGTGCCAAACCTCTCTAACAATCTGCCTTATTTCATCAATGAAACACCATCTTTCTTGGAATTTGAATCAGCGTTTAGATCTCTCAGTTCTCGGATTAGAGTCTAAGAGAAGAGGGAAGTGATCCGAGCCTGATTCTGACAGTCTAAGAACCGTTGCATTGGGATAGAGTTGTTGCCAATCAACTCCTACCAGGAATCGGTCCAGCCTTTCCTGTATCAACTCAACACCCCTCCGTCTATTCGACTAAGTGAATGGTCTTCCGACCATACCAATATCAATCAGGAAATTATCATCAATAAAATTGTTAAAGGTTTCAATAGAAGAAGGAGATTTAGCACCCCCACCTGCTTTCTCCAATTGATTAGAAATGGCAGTAAAATCACCCATTAACACAACCTTACCATCGAACTGTTGGGTGACTGAAGTTAATTCAACAAACTGAGCCATTCTATGTTGATCATTCGAACTGAAATAAACACTTAGAACACCATAGGGATCATTAGAACCAGCTGTCAGAACTGATGCCGCAATGAAGAATCTACCATGCTGTAAAATCTGAACAGTGCAACCATCCCTCCATGCCATTGCTAAACCCCCTGAGAATCCATCCGAATCCACAATAAACCATTCCTTGAAACCACAAGATCTTAGTTTTCCATCAACTTGTCGAGATCGATTTTTTGTTTCACAGATAAAACCAACCTCGGGGGAGTAGGATTTGCAAATTCCTTTAAGATTGTGGATTGCCAGGGGTCTCCCCAAACCCCGACAATTCCACGAGAGAAGTTTCATATTTCTTTGGGTGCCACTTGAAGGCTGGCACCCACCACCGTCATAGCATCAGAGACAATATCATTGAGACAAATTTTCTTTGAAATATCTTTAGTACCATTACCTCCACTCCTCCGTTTGAAACCTATCACAGATTTTCTGGCAAGTTATTTCAAGTTTGGCTTTTTGTTCTCCTTTTTAAGCTTGGATATGACGTTGTTATTGTGTTGGACATTATTCATGGGATAGGATATCTCCAATAAAGCATTAGAAGAAGAATTAGTATCAGTAGCCGTACCTGTGTTTTCTAATTCACCCTTATTTTCTGCTCTAGAACCCGAATTGGCAGCAATTTTCATTATTCTATTTTTTCTGATCATCTTGCACACTCATTTTGGAGAAACTATCAAAAAGCCAAGCAAGTTGAGATTTTTTCTTCAGTTGAGCTGGAATAGAACCATCTTGAGGTTGGTTAGGATTGAAGGAAGCTCTCTTTTCAGTTAAACACCTACCAACTTCATCTGCTTTAAGCCATTCACCAACTCTATCTTCTTTGATATTGTTTTGGGCAGAATCATTAATAAAAAATTGGCAGTTCTTAGATTCATGCCCTAATTTTGCACAATAAGTACAGAACACACCTATACGTTCATAGCGTACTCCAATTTCCAATATTTTCTAATTAGGATCAAGCAATTTCAGTGTATCCCTCACTCTTTTATCACCGTTCAGTTCCACTTTAGCCTTCGCTATGGGTGTATCTTTGCCTCTAACTTCAAATAGAGCAACATCTTCAATTTGACCAAGTCTCCCACCCAAATTTCGGCCAACCTCAAGCGTTTTGTATTGTTCAGGCAATCCCCAAAATTGTGCCCATATAGGAAAAGAAGAGATGTGATTATCCTCCATGTTTATTGACTGCTTCCATCTGCGAACATGAATAACAAAACTCTTGAATAACCAAGGTGAACCCCTCTCAATTCGAGTCACATCAGAGTCATTCTCAAAGAAAAATTGAAACTGGTTCCTAGATTTTTCAAATACTCTGAATCCTTCTGGTTTTATTCCATATTGCATAGAGAGCTCCTTCCATGGTACCTACGAAAAAGATCTGATCTGAGAAAATTCTCCCGGACAGGCTTGAATTCCTTCAGAAACATCCTAACACGATCAAATCATCCTCCTGATCACTATCAATTATATAAGGGTTCTGAGTCTCTGATTTGTTGCTCATAGTGTAGAGAAAATCAGAATTGGTATTTAATGATTCCAGAGAGAAATAAGATATATGGAATGAGTGAATTAGAAAACATAATGAATTAAAAGAGAAATGAATTGAGAGAGAAAACGAAAATTAGGGAACTAAGTGGAAAAGAAATTAAGAGAAGAAAGTAGAAGAAGATGGAAAAGACTTTGATGAAGAAAAGACAAAAAAAGGTGTAACCATGGAGGCGGTGCAGTGAAACTCTAGCAGAGCGTGAACGAACTCATGGGGTGCTAGATGAGGAGTACGTACTCCCGCTTAATTTTAGTGGTGGGTGCACCTTAACAATTAACTTCCTTGTTTAATAAAAAAATTATAATTGATAGATAGACAATATATAAAATTTATTTTTTAATATATATAAGTCATAATTTATTGATATAGAATTATAGATTATGTTTCTATTATTTGAATCAGCTTGTGAACTCGAGCCAACTCATGAACTTTCGTTGACCTAAGCATGAGCTTACGAAGTAGGCTCGATTGTTAATGAGTCGAATTGTAAGCCAAGCTTAATTTTCGTGAGTCGAGCTTGAGTTTGGTCTAGTTCGACTCAATTCGACTCACTTCCAGCCCTACATGCAATAATGCAAGACTGTATTTTACTTAAGCTTGGTTTACTAAAGTTTGTGTTTTTAAAAAACACAAATATCTCACTTTTATTTAATAAATTAAAAATTCATGTGTTTATATTTGTAACTTTTAAAAGTTAGAGATATTTTTAAAAATATTTAAAAATGAGTTTTTTAAAATTAACTTGTATTTATCAAAATTAAAAAATTTAATATAATTTTATATAATAATAAATATCCAATCGGTTGGGGAGGGGAACGAAGCATGCCTTATAAGGGTGTGGATACCCCTTCCTAGCATGACGCGTTTTGACGAGTGAGTGTGGGAGGCTTCGGCTATCATCCCTATCGTCAAAGGCAAGCCTTATGTGTCAAAGCGGACAATATCATGCTAGCGGGTTTGGGCTGTTAAAATTTGATCAAAATTATATTATTTAATTAATTAAAGAACATAGAACATATTCTAGATTAAGAAGGAGAATCAGATTCACATAATTTAATAATACCCTGATACTGTACTAAAAAATTGATAATATTTTTTTATCTATAATTAAAAAATATTTTAAAAAATATTTATAAGTTTTATGATGATTCTCATCCAATTTATTCTCATTTTCTCATCTGACTACCTCCACTTGCATCTGCTGTAAAGATGGTGACAACTTCCTTCACTAAAAAAACTCATTCGTAATGGATCAGAATCACAAAATAGTTCACTCTATTCTTGAGGGATACTAGATGAATTTTAAGGTTATGGCCAAATAGTGATGATTGATACCATCTTCCACTTAAAAAAAATAAAATTTTACAAACTAGATCTTAAATTCAAAAAGATTTAAGATTATATAGGATACTACTATTAATAATTTTTTATATTAATTGATAAATACAGAAAGAAAAATTTATCATGACCACGCTAATTAATGTACACTTGTATCCCTTTCAAAAGTCCTCAGTTACTAATGATTTTTGCGCATTTATTTAGTTAAGAAAAAATTTCACTCTCTTTTCCTTTATTTGTAAAATGTATATTCTCTTCTCTTGTAACTTTTAAAAAATTTTCTTTTTAATCCATTTTATTTTTTTTGTGTTAACTAACGTTAATTTTATTCATTTTCAAGAAATAATAAATTATTTTTTACAAAAATATAGCAAAAATGTTATTTTTATCATTAAATTTTGCTTATCAAAATACTTTTTAATAAATTATTTTTTTATTCATTAAATTATATTTTTATTAAAATATTTTTTAAAAAATTTAATAATTAAATTATTTTTTTCTAAGATACCCTTCAATAATTTTTTAATTATTAAATTATAATTAAAAATTATAAGGATGAAAATGTACATTTTTCAAATAGAGGAGAGGAAAGTGTCATTTTAGCATCTCTAAAAAAAGAGAGTGAAATTTTTTCTTTATTTAATTATTTTATGAAAAAAAAAAGATCGAAAAGTGTCCATATTCATAAATGTTATAAATTAAAGTAATAATTGTCTTGAGTATAAGCTATTAACTCTTATCATAGAGGGAGTACATGTATGCTGTTAATTTATTAAGTGTGCTTCATCATTGAGTTTAGATGGAGTAAAATAGAAAAAACGCGCGCAAAAATAGTAGATTGCTATTTTAATTGGAAAAATAAGGTGAAAATGCTTAAAAAAATTAAAATTTAAGAATAATTGAAAGATTAATTTGTCTAACGCTTTATTCGAGTCTGTTCAATAAATTTTCATTATGTGAATGTACAAAAATCTTATAAAAAACTGTAATATTTAATTTATTAAAAAACATAGAACATATTCTAGATCAATAAGGGAGAAGAACCAAAAATAGGAGAATCAGATTCACATAATTTAATAATACTCTGATACTGTATCAAAAAGTTGATAATATTTTTTTTATTTATATAATTAAAAAATATTTTAAAAAATATAACAAGTTTTATAATAATCCTTATCCAATTTATTTTCATTCTCTTACCTCTACCTCCACTTGCATCTATTGCAAAGATGGTGACAACTTTCTTTACTAAAAGAACTCATTCCCAATAGATCAGAATAATAAAGCAGTTTACTCTATTTTTGAGGGAGACTAGATGAATTTTAAGGTTATGTCTAAATAGTGATGGTTGATCTGCATGACCATCTTCCACTTGAAAAAATAAAATTTTGCAAACCAAACCTTAAATTTAAAAAGATTTGAGATTATATATAATACTACTATTAATAACTTTTGATATTAATTGATAAATACAGAAAGAAAAATTTATCTTGACTAATTAATGTACACTTGTACACCTTTCAAACGCCCTCCATTAGTAATGATTTTTGTGCATTCATTTATTTAATTATTTTACGAGAAAAAAGATCGAAAGGTATCCATATTCATTGCCTCAAAGTAAATATTATAAATTAAAGTAATAATCGTCTTAAATGTATGCTGTTAACTCTGACCATAGAGGAAATACATGTATGCTGTTAACTTATTAAATGTGCTTCATCATTAAATTTAGATGGATTAAAATAGAAAAAATGCGCACGTAAAAATCATAGATTGCTATTTTAATTGGAAAAATAAGAGAAAAATACTTAAAAAAATAAAATAAAATTTAAGAATAATGGTAAGATTAATTTACCTAACGCTTTATTCAAGTCCGTTCAATAAATTTGCATTACATGAATGTGCAAAAATTTGATTAAAATTTGATTAAAAATGGTATTATTTAATTAATTAAAAAACATAGNNNNTTGATAATATTTTTTATTTATATAATTAAAAAATATTTTAAAAAATATAAACAAATTTTATGATGATCCTTATCCAATTTATTCTCATTCTCTTACCTAGCTATTTCCACTTGCATCTGCTGCAAAGATGGTGACAACTTCCTTCATTAAAAGAACTCATTTCCAATAGATCAGAATAATAAAATAGTTCACTCTATTTTTAAGGAGGCTAGATAAATTTTAAAATTGTGTCTAAATAGTAATGGTTGACCTGCATGACCATCTTTCACTTAAAAAAATAAAACTTTACAAACCAAACTTTAAATTTAAAAAGATTTGAGATTATATATGATACTACTATTAATAACTTTTGATATTAATTAATAAATACAAAAAAAAATTTATCATGATCCCACGCTAATTAATGTACACTTATACACCTTTTAAACGTCCTCCATTAGTAATGATTTGTGTGCATTCATTTATTTAATTATTTTACGAGTAAAAGATCGAAAAGTGTCTATATTCATTACCTCAAAGTAAATGTTATAAATGAAAGTAATAATTATTTTTAAGTGTATGCTGTTAACTCTTACCATAGAGGGAGTACATATATATTGTTAACTTGTTTAGTATGCTTCATCATTAAGTTTAGATGAATTAAAATAGGAAAAACGCGCGTAGAAATCATAGATTACTATTTTAATTGGAAAAGTAAGGGGAAAGTGCTTACAAAAAAATTAAATTTTAAGAATAATGGTAAGATTAATTTGCCTAACGCTTTATTCAAGTCCGTTCAATAAATTTGCATTACGCGGATGTACAAAAATTTGATTAAAATTTATATTATTTAATTAATTAAAGAACATAGAATATATTTTAGATTAATAAAATAAAAGAACTAAAAAAAGAAGAATCAGATTCACATGATTTAATAATACCCTATATCAAAGAGTTGATAATGTTTTTTATTTATATAATTAAAAATATTTTAAAAAATATAAACAAATTTTATGATGATCCTTATCCAATTTATTCTCATTCTCTTATCTGGTTACTTCCACTTGTATCTGCTGCAAAGATGGTGACAATCTCCTTCGCTAAAAGAACTCATTCCCAATAGATCAGAATAATAAAATAGTTCACTCTATTTTTGAGAAAGGCTAGATGAATTTTAAGGTTGTGCCTAAATAATGATGGTTGATCTGTATGACCATCTTTCACTTGAAAAAATAAAATTTTACAAATCAAACCTTAAATTCAACAAGATTTGAGATTATATATGATACTACTATTAATAACTTTTGATATTAATTGATAAATACAAAAAAAATTATCATGACGCCATGCTAATTAATAATTTAATATACACTTGTACACCTTTCAAACGTCCTCCATTAGTAATAATTTTTGTGCATTCATTTATTTAATTATTTTACGAAAAAAAAAAATCGAAAGGTGTCTATATTCATTGCCTTAAAGTAAATGTTATAAATTAAAGTAATAATAAGTGTATGCTATTAACTCTTATCATAGAGGGAGTACATACATGCTGTTAACTTGTTAAGTATACTTTATCTAAATTTAGAAGGATTAAAAAAAAAACGCGTGCATAGAAATCAATAAATTGCTATTTTAATTGAAAAAAAGGGGAAATGCTTAAAAAAATAAAATTTAAGAATAATGGTAAGATTAATTTGCCTAACACTTTCTTCAAGTCCGTCCGTTCAATAAATTTGTATTATGCGGATGTGCAAAAAT
>NC_029792.2:14931974-14942122 GCF_000816755.2 Arachis ipaensis
ATGATGATCCTCATCCAATTTATTTTCATTTTTTCAGCTGGCTACTTCCACTTGTATTTGCTGCAAAGATGTGACAACTCCCTTCACTAAAAGAACAAAATAGTTTACTCTATCATTGAGAGAGGCTAGATGAATTTTAGAGTTGTGACTAGATAGTGATGGTTGATCTGACCATCTTTCACTTAATTTCTTATAACACTCTTAGCCATATAATCATGAAATGGGTGATAAAAAATTATTAATTTTTAATTTGTTTATAAACAATACATATGTATCAATTATAATAGTGAATATAGCGAAGCTCGTTGAATTCGTTGTCTTGTTAAACTCGATGGAATTGAATAACGAGGGATTAACGGCGGCAGACCACCGGATATGGTGAAGGAAAGAATTCAAATTTGGGAGAAGAATCTTTGGCGAAGTCCGAAATGAAGTCTCAAACTCAGGCCTCAGAATAATCTTGTACTTTGTGACTATCTCTTTTCCCCTGTTTATGATGACTATGATAAGATGAAATTGTAGAGGTGCTGGTGAAAAAATTTGTCCTACTCTTATTAGAGATATTAGACGTGAGTACATGGTTAATTTCATTATCCTTCTTGAAACTCATATTAGTGGGTCGCGAGGAGCTGCTGTGCATGATAAAATTGGTTTTGACGGATCTTTTATTGTGGAAGCCAATGGTCACTCTGATGGGATTTGGTGCCTCTAAGATTCAGATTATTGGAAGGTTGATGTTTTTTTTATCATAATAGACGGATTATCCATCTCAAGCTCACTGATAAGAAAGATATTACATGACTTCTTTCTGCTATTTATAGTAGCACACAACGTGTTGGTAAAAATTTTTTTTGCTATTTTTTTCGTCCTTTAACTTCTAATATTAACCTTCTTTGGTGCATTTTAGGAGATTTCAATGCTATTCTCCACAATTTTAAAAAACGTGAAAAATTCCATAACAAATTCAATTGATTATCCCGATTTTCAAAGTTATATTTCTGAATGTGGTTTGGTTGACCTGGGCTATATGGACTGGCCTTTTTCTTGGAAGAGGGGGACTTAGTGAAAAGGTTGGACAAAGATATGTGTAATTTAGATTGACACTAACTTTCTCTAAAGTTGGTATCAAATATTTATCCCAACTAAAGTCTGACCATTTTTCTATCTGTCTTTAACTCTCTGCTAATACCTTTTACAATAGGTACAGGAGACTCTTTTGTTTTGTTGCTACTTGGATTATTATTCACCCTGATTTCAAGAGAATGATAAAAAATTATTGGCATATGTATAGTTCATGGTCTGATGGTATTATTAGCTTTAAGGACTCGCTAAAGAATTGGAATTCAAAAGTCTTTAGAGATAATTTTTAAAAGAAAAACAACCATTCTTAAAAGATTAAATGGGATTGCATCTAGTCTTATCCATGGAAGTAACCAATTTCTTGAAAAACTCCAATCTAAACTCTGGAAAGAATATGAAGAAGTTTTATCTCGTAAAGAGCTCCTATGGTATTAGAAAGCAAGATGCAAATGGATTGGATTTGAGAATCGCAATACTAAGTTCTTTTATGGTTCAACTATGATTAAAAGAAGAAAAAATAAGGTGATATCTCTCCTTAATTCTAATGGTAGTCTTATAACTGATAGTTATACCCTTAGTGCAGAGGATCTTAATTTTATTGGCAGGAATATTTCAGAGCTTGAAATCAAGGATGCGGCCTTTCGTATGGGGAGCTTCAAAGTCCCAGGTAGAGACGGGTTACAAGCGAATTTTTATAAAAATCAATAGGATCGGGTTGGGATTGATTTGTGTTCGTTAGTATCCCAAATTTTTTATAATCCCGAGAAGATTGAGGAACTTAATGAGACCCTGATAACTCTTATTTCCAAAATTGATAGGGTCACTAATTTAAATCAAATGCTCCCCATCAGCCTATGCATGTATCCTACAAAGTAATTACCAAAATCATTGCTAATCAGCTTCAAAAAGTCTTGGAAAAGTTCGTTACTCCTACTCAACGGAGCTTTGTTCCTCGAAGATATAGCACAGACAACATTATTATAACTCAAGAGATTGTTCACTCTATGAGGAATAGAAAGGAACCTAAAGTCTGGATGGTCATCAAGATCGTTCTGGAAAAAGCCAATGACAGACTTAAGTAGAGTTTCATTCATGACACTCTCTCGAACATGGGGTTCTCTCCTCACATCATTAATTTGATCTACTGCTGCGTTACCTCTGCTAAAATGAGAGTCCTTTGGAATGGAGAAGAGCTTGATAAATTCTCCCCTTCTAGAGGCGTCCGTCAAGGAGATGCTATCTCTCCGTACATCTTTGTTTTATGGGTTGAGCGTCTATCTTAACTCATTAATGTTGCGGTCCACCATGGTTTTTGGAAAACTATCCACCTTAAAAGGAATTCTCTTGATATCTCCAATTTATGCTTCGCTGATGACATTATTCTTTTCGCAGAAGCTAACTTAGAGCAAGCTAATATTATTAATAAATTTCTGGATGCTTTTTGTGCTAGCTCCGATCAGAAACTCAATCAAGATAAAACCCTAATTTTTTTCTCGAAGAATGTAGGTCACAATGTCAGAACCAAGATTAGTAACACCTTACATTTTTTGAGAATGAATAAACTAGGAAAGTATTTGGGTGTTCCTCTGCTCCACTCCAAAGTCTCGAGACATACATATAGTGACATCATTAATAAGATAAATTCCAGACTGAACTTTTAGAAAGCAGCATCCCTTTTCTTTGCGGGAAAATGTATTTTTGTGAAATCTGTTCTTTTTTCTATTTCTTATTATACCATGCATCTGTTTTACTTTCGTCATCTACTTGTAATTTGATTGATCGTAAATGTAGGACTTTCTTTTGGAGATACACGAACAATTTAAGAAAAATTTATTTTTTTTAACTGGAACAAAGTTTGCACCTCTAAGAAGCTAGGAGGGCTTGGCATTCGCCATACCGATAAAATGAATTGTGCCTTTATGACAAAAGTCGGATGGAGTCTCACTGATAGGAGAGATTCTCTTTGGGCAAAAACTTTTAGGGCTAAATATGGTTGTGGGACTGACATTATTCTGGTTGTTAAGAGAAGAAGGAAGGAGTCTATCTTTTGGAAAGGTGTTCGCAAGTCTTGGGTTAATTTTTAGCAAAACCATATATGGCGCATAGAAAATGGTCCCAAAATTAATTTTTGAAAGGACAATTGGGTACCTAATATGGATTCTCTTGTGATATATGCTAATTAGGTGAGTATGCCAATTAATTTGAAAGATAACCTAAATAATTTTTTAATTGTTTTAGGAAGTTGGAATTACAACAAACTTGCTACTTGGCTGCCGGACGAGCCGATCCAAAGAATTTTGACTATATCGCCTTCTTCTCCGTGAAAAAAGGATGATCACATTACTTGAAATCCCTCATCTTATGGTTCCTTAGAACTCATATGGCTTACCAAAAGATAAGTGGTGAAGAAGGTAGCAGTAACAAACTTCACAAGTTGATATCGCAATAGAAGGGCCTTAAACGCATTCGGACTTTTCTTTGGCTTATATCACATAATGCTATCTTCGCTAATTTTAAAAGGAAAAGAAGACACACGACTCTTGATGTAACCTGCCCGAGATGTTCTGCTTATGACGAAACTACTCTCCATATTTTTCGTGATTGTTCCTTTGCTGTAGGTATCTGCCTTTTCCTAATAAGCACAGCAGGACTAAAATTTTTTTTCCATTTTAATTTGCATGATTGGCTTCTCCAGAATCTGACTTCAAAGAGTGAGCGGCCTTGCCTCTTTGGCATCACAGTCTCTTCCACTTAGTACTTCTAGAACAGATTCATCTTTGAGGAAGACAACACTCCTATCTAGGCTAGACGGGAACAAATCAAAACTTGCTTTGAAGAGATTAACAAAGTAACGAGAGCTACTCTGCTTTAAGATATGCCAAGAAACTCTTAAGAGCTTCTCATTACTTGGAAACCACCGTAAGAAACCACCGTTATAGAATGTTACTAAACTAAATGTGGATGAATTCTTTTTTTCTCAATCGAACAACGCAGCTTGTGGTGGTATTCTCAAGAATCACTTGGATCATTTTATAAAAGAATTTACTTGCAACCTTAGAAGCTGCTCGATTATGCACGCTGAGGTCTGGGACATTATTCATGGTCTTCAAATTGCAATTGTTAATAATATCGCATCTTTAGAGGTCGAATCTAATCCTACTTCAGCCGTCAATTTCATCAAGAAGGGATATAGCTCTTTTCACCTCTGTGCTTCTCTCCTTGATAACATTGCTATACTAGCTAGCCGAGTGCAAAATATTACTTGGTCACACTCATTTAGAGAGGCAAATTTCGCTGCTGATTACCTGACTTAAAAAGGTCATAATCTTCCTTTTGGCCTTCACATTTTTTATGTTATTCTCAAAATACTGTTCTCTTTCTTGTTCGAGATATGTCTGGTATCCCTCATAAGAGGCTTTAGTTAGTTTTTCTCTTTTTTGGGGTCTTCAATCCCCTTTGTCACCAATAAAAAATTATAAATTATGCTATTTTACTTTAAATGACTTATATAATGGTGATCTTATTTATTGTCATAAATGTTGAATTGAATAAGTCATAATTATTTTTTATTTGGAATTAAATGAGAATAAAACCAGAAATATTATTTTATTTGGATTTTAAGATTTAATGAGTATCACACTCAAATATAAATAGTGACTTCAGGATTTTGATTCCTAATATATCAAAGTCGGGAGTTGCAATTCGATACAGAAGGCTTTGGTTGAGAAAGATAAAAAAATCAAACTCTCTCAATTAACTTACAAGTTCAGTTACACTTTTGCATTCAAATATTTTTTAGAAGAGTGTTAGAGGGCCAGCAACCTTTGCGATTTGTAGCCATCAAATAGCCATCAATGATGATTTTAATAGTGTGAGATTTCATCTAATAATTCACTTATTTTTACTGTTTATATGCTGGTCAGAATTTAATAAAGTTGTTGGCGCCTAGACTTTTCTTTTTTTTAATGATTTAATATAAATAATTTTAAAGTTAAAAATTCTAAGAATTTTTAAGAATGAAAATTTTACCGTATGTTATCAACCTTCTTAACGAAAGGGGACAAGCAATTATGTAATATTTAAATGTTAATATGAGGGTATATAAACAGTAGAAATTTGTGTAAGTTCATCATCCATAAAAAAGCTACCAAGTATAATTACACAAAATTTCAAAGGAGATTACTATACCTCTACCTAGCACCGACCATTATGGGTCTTTTCTATTTTATTTGAGATTTATATAAAAAAATACTAAAAAATTAATAAAAATTATTATTTTTTATTAATAATTAGTTATTAATTTTTTAAATATAAAATAAAAATTAAACTAATGACTAAAATATTAAACAAAAAAAACAATTTTTTTTTTGTTTTTCAACTTTTTTCATTTATATATACAAACTACAAAGAGAATTTGCTCGGCAGTCCTTTGACCACAGTACATAGTTCCACAAATAGCATTACTCTTGCACTATAATTTTGCAATTTTTTCTTCCCTTGAATTAAGTCGCTATCAAATAAATCATATCGCATGCGGAGATCTCCTCTATGCTTGTCACTTCCACATACTTGGTCGAACAAGAATATAATATGGATGAGTACATCTATATATATCACCAAAAATCGACAGCTATATAGTATTCTGCGTTTATAAATTTTTACCCTTTAATTATGTTTTTTACATTATGACCCATTTCAATTGTTATTATCTATTTCAAAAATTGCATATCAATAAAAGAATTATACACAAATAATATATTTTTAATAAGAATTTGGATAATAATTGCTTATTCAAAGATTACAAAGGTGCATGCTGGTGTGTTTCATTTTTCTCGAAAAACTGTAAAGATTAGAATCAATATCCACATACATATTACTTTACACTATATACAAAAGGTATTCAGATTTACATACGTAAGAATATCTCCAATTCGAAAAGATACTTTAATTTTACATGTCACATTATCCACCGCTATATGGTACAATACAGCAAGACACTTACAAATGAAACAAAAATGGTCACAATCTGAGTTAGCCACTATGTACGTTTTTTCTACTTTCCTTTTTAATTTTTATTTAACTTAAAATGTCTTAAAAACAATATGTAAAAAGAATAACAGTAAATATAAAGAAATTAGTTCTTTTAATGCATATTTTGTTAAACAAAAATTAACTAATATTTTGTTATTAAAGTTTTTATTTCTAATATTTGTAACAAATGATGATTTTAAATTACTTGTTAGTAATAACATTTTTTTTTCTTGATAATTATTAAGATAGATGAAAGAAGTGCCAATAAATTATAGTTCAAATGACATAGTTTTCTTATATTCTTTTAAGAAGTATTTGGTTTAAGTCTCTCTATTTTTAGCTAAAAAAAATGATAAGAGTATAATTTTGCATGTTTTTGTGAATTTTGTTTCATTTTTATATATTTTTAAATTAATTTTTTTGTAAAGTTATATTATATATCATTGAATAACGAGAAATTGGATATCCATATAGTGATTGTGTTGTCATTCTTGTTCAAGAGTACGTCAAAGGTGAAAAACGTTACTCTTTCGAAAATCTTCACTGCAAATGAACCTGAAAACGAATTTAGAGCACCCAATTTTTTTATTTCTTTTCTCTTTCTGAAAAAAAAAAAAAAGATAAACAACAAATGACAAAATTGATTTACAACAATCACTCTATTAATTACAAAACTTAAATGGATAAGAGTTCCAATATCAAATTCTAAAATTTCATTTATATTGGCTATATAAATATGTTGCTTTAAATTATTAGGTTTGATAACACTATATTAGAGTTTAATTTATTTAATGAATAATTTAAGAGCATTTCTTGTTAATTTGTTGAAGACAAGAAGGACTAAAAGGGGTGGTAGCCTCACTAATTTAAAGTTTTCCACTTTTCCTCATAAATTATTTTTTTATTTTTTCGGGGGCTTGTCTGCTCTAATAAGAATCAGCTTTTATAAACATTTAATTTCCCCTCTAAACCTGACTAGTTCTTATGAACATTCAATTTAATGAAATATTCTTCTGTTAAACAAAATTAATGAAATATTCTGTATGTATGTGCGTTTTTATATTATTCTCCATGTAAATTACCGATATTAAGGTTTTTCCAAAATAATAATTTTTTTTATGTCCTAGGTTGAAATTTTCAAAATTTTTAAGATAGATTCTTTTGGTATTTTTTAATCATTTTTAAAATTACTTATCGACAAAATTATATTTTAGACTACATCGAAATGTGAAATCTTCAAGTAGCTAAAAAAGAATAACATATGAATGTTACACGCAATTAGAATAACGCAGACAATAGTTTTTAAAAGAAATGTAACATTCTGCAAATTCTAGCTCTTTTTTTTTTATTGTCATAGAGTTAGAATTTAGAATTTTCAAAATTTATATATATATATATATATAGGAGTATTTTAATTATTTTTTATAATAAAAATATTGTAGTCATTTTTTATAAAAAAATAATGTTAATTTAGATCAGTTCAAGATTTGATTTATTATTTTTTTGATCAAATTAATTTGATTGATCTAATTTTAACAAAAATAATACGATTTAATCGATTATATATATTAAATTTTAATTAATAAAAAATATCTTTAAAAAAAATGTTTTAGTTGTCTTTATCTAAATTGGTACGCGTAACCAGAATCTAAAAAATAATATAATATTCTGAAAAATAAATGGGATCATGAAACACGTCAGTCTAATCTATTTTTTAATCACCAACAACTAATTAAATCATACTTGGTCATTGATGGTACGATGTATATAATGACATCACTTAAGGTGTGTACAGATCAATTTTCCACTATTTACATGAGGTTTTATTTAAATGAAAAAATATCTCAAATGAAGTATAAACAGAGACATGTTTTTATGATTAATTGCATTTATTAACTAACGATTAGTCATAAACTATCATGTTTTTCTTTTCAAAATCCCCAGCTTCCAAATCTGCAAGAACTTATTTAATATTATTTCTAAAGAAAAAGTCTTTTCTTATTTATTTATTTTTTAATTTATCAAAACTATATATTAAAGAGTTTGGCTAACTAACATTCTTAAAGTGAAAAAAAAATCTTCTGTTCAATAAAGTATTTGAAAACTAATTTTTTGTTTTGAATAACTTTTTATAATAACATATTAACAAGCATTTTTAGGCGAACTTTGAATAAATATCCTCTTATTAATTTAATATAATTTTGTTCAACAAATCCAACTAGATTCCTCCAATTCGTAGTCAAACCTGTTTCATCCAAATTAGAATTCAATTAATAAATCCTACTTATATTTAATTTTGAAGTTTGAACCCAAGATCAATTGCTAACTATAGCTGCCTTTAATTAACTAAGCTACCACTTTCATATTAAGCATGTGATGGTGTTACATAAACTAGGACTAAGATGTAAGTGGATAATGTAAATTACTCTCAAATATGTGTGTTCATAAATCATATTAGAAAGGAACAAGTGGGTCCGGTCCGGGTCAGTGTTGGGATCCGGATATAATAAAACGGCAGGCTCAATTGACCTAGCTAGTTACCCACAGTCCACAAAGCATAGAATTTTTATGACCTTAACAAATAAATAAATATTATATCATTATTTAATTTTAATATCATAATCAACATAATATCATATTAATAAAAATAATTATTTTTAATATTAATCAAACAAATAATTATTAAAAAAATAAATATAATTAAATAATTATATAAAATATTATATATAGTAATTTGATCAAAATTAAATTCTTAATACAGAATTTTTGTTGTACTCCGAGAATTATTCTTCCGCGTAATAAAATTATGCATGAAGCATGTGAATTCTGTAATTTGATCAAATAAAAATAAATATAAATAATAAATTAATATATTGACAAATTATAGAAAATAATAGAAAGAAAAATGACTGAAAATATTTGTAAATGGTTATCACATAAAATTAAAAGAATCTAAAGTATGTTGTGGGATGGACGTCTGTGCAGGTTTAGGACAAATTAATGTTATGCTAGTATTTTTATACTTTTTTTATTTTCATAATAGATTAGTGTTAGGTGAAAATAAATTCTCTCCATTGTTTTTTCTTATTAATTATTTAGTTAAGTGTGATAACTCACCTTATATTTTTTTAATGAGATAAAAAAAAAGAGAGAGAGAAAAGATATTGAATGATATAATGTTATGCTAGTATTTTTATACTTTTTTTATTTTCATAATAGATTAGTGTTAGGTGAAAATAAATTCTCTCCATTGTTTTTTCTTATTAATTATTTAGTTAAGTGTGATATCTCACCTTATATTTTTTAAATGAGATAAAAAAGAGAGAGAATATATTGAATGATACTAAAAAACTGAAAAAAATTGAAAAAATCCACTTCTATATTATATTGGTGCATATTGGTGCTCTCAGACTTCTTGACCTGAAAAATACAATAGTATCAGTGATATGATGCGAGAGAAATACGTGTGCCACCTTGAGATAGATTAATGTTATCTTGATACTCTCATATGCTTCTTTTACTGAAAAATATAATAGTATAAGTACTTTTATACTTTTTTTTTTAATTAAAAAACACAATAATATTCTTGTAAGACCAAAAAAATATGTGAAAAAAATATTAAATAATGAGAAATTATATTTTACTAAATAATTAAAAAAATTAAAAATATCTACTCTCGTACTATGTTGCTGGTACACGTTTTTTTTCTTGAACTGAAAAATATAGTAGTATCAATTATATGGTGTAGAAGAGATATGTACACCACTCTAAGACACATTAATATTATCTTAATACTCTCACATGTTTTTTTCACTGAAAAATATAATAGTATATATTAGTACTCTCATACTTTTTTTAATTAAAAAGCACAATAATATTTTCTGTGATAATGTAATATAACATCATGAATAAAATCGTCAAACACATTAACGATATTAATTGTTTAACTTTTCTTCATTTTAATTTTTTATCTTATTAATTGTTTAACTTTTCTTCGCTTCAATTTTTTTATTTTTTAAATTTAAAGTAATTGCTTA
>NC_029792.2:14942297-14942869 GCF_000816755.2 Arachis ipaensis
TTTTATTTTAAAAAATAAAAATTTTATATTAAATTAGTAGAGTTGTAAATAATATAATCAAATAAAAATAAATATAAATAAAAAATTTATTCACATATTATAAAAAATAATAAAAAAAATTTGTTGGAGATATGTGTGAGCAATTGCATGTAAGGTTAAAAGAGTCTAAAATATATTATGGGAGAGACACATAATTATCAGGTAGGGTCAAAAGAATTTAAAGTATATCATGAGAAGCACACTTGTACGATTCTCGAGACAGATTGCTTCTGGTATAGATTAATGTTATGTTTGGAATTCTCACAAGCTTCTTGATTCTGTCGATAGATTAGTATTGTATTGGTAGTCTTACGCTTTTTGAATTGAAAAACACAGTTCTATCAATGACATACTGTGAGAGGAACATGTGTGCGGTTCTCAGACAGATTAGTGTTACATTGGTACTCTCAGGTTTATTTCTTGGAAAAATATAGTAGTATAATAATATTGTTACTGATACTCTCACGTTCTTCTTGAATTGAAAAACACAATAATATTTAATATTTTTAGTAATAATATAGTATAACATAACA
>NC_029792.2:14942875-14956245 GCF_000816755.2 Arachis ipaensis
TGTATAAAATTAAAATAATTTTAAATATATTATGAGAGAAATACGTATTGTCACTTAAAGTTAAAAGAATCCATGGTATATTGTGGGAGAGATTCTTGTGCGACTTTCGAGACAGATTAGTTTTATCTTAATATTTTTAGACGTTTCTTGGTTCTCAAAATAGATTAACGTTATTTTAGTACTTTTTTAACTAAAAACACAACACAGTGGTATCAGTGATAGTGATACGTTGTGAGAGGAACACCTATACATCATTCTGGAATAAATTAGTATTATGTTGGTAATTTTATAAATTTCTTAACTGAAAATACAATAGTATCAGTAATATGTCCTGTGTGAGAAAGAGTACACTTGTGTGGCTCTGATACTCTTCTTAAACTAAAAAACACAATAATATTTTTCATAAATATTCTTTTCTTTGTTGATGTAATAACTTTTTCATACAACACATTTAATAGAATCTATCTTTACTATATATTTTTTTTCTATTTTATTTTTATTCTAATTATTTTCTCTCGTTATCGTTGACTGATAGCTTAAAATCATTCATAATAAGAGGGACAAAATGTGTTGAATAAAAATATTGAAATTATAATTACTATAAAAAAATCACAAATTTTTTATTTGAACATTATTACAATTTTTTAAAGAAACTATTAATTGAGATTAGTTAAAATACTAAACATTTTAATCACATAAATAGAGTAATATAAAAAATAAATTTATTATCTATTACATATGATGAATTTGAAAAATTCCAAATTAAATTGATGATGATCAAACATTATTAAAATAATAAATTACAAAAGTTAGGAGGGATTGGCATTCACCATACCAATAAAATGAATTGTGCCTTTATGAGAAAAGTCGGATAGAGTCTCATTGATAGGAGGGATTCTTCTTGAAAAAAAAAACTTTTAAGGCTAAATATGATTTTGGGACTGACATTATTCTGATTGTTGAGAGAAGAAAGAAGGAGTCTAACCTTTGAAAAGGTGTCCGCAAGTCTTGGGTTAATTTTCAGTAAAACCATATATGGCGCATATAGGAAATAGTTCCAAAATTAATTTTTGAAAGGACAATTGGGTGCCTAACATGGATTCTCTTGTGATGTATGCTAACTAGGTGAGTATGCCAATTAATTTAGAAGATAATTTAAATAAATTTTTAATTATTTTAGGAAGTAGAGATTACAACAAACTTACTACTTGGATGTTGGACGAGCTAATCCAAAGAATTTTGGCTATATCGCCTCCTTTCCCGTGAAAAAGGGATGATCACATTGCTTGAAATCTCTCATCTCATGGTTCCTTCGAGCTCAGAATAGCTCACCAAAATATAAATGGTGAAGAAGGTAATAGTAACAGACTTCACAAGTTGATATGACAATGAAAGGGCCTTAAACGCATTCGAACCTTTCTTTGGCTTATATCACATAATGCTATCTTCGCTAATTTTAAAAGAAAAAGAAAATACATGACTCTTGATGCAACCTTTTCGAGATGTTCTGTTTATGACAAAATTACTCTCCATATTTTTCGTGATTGTCCCTTTGTTGTAGGTATCTACCTTCCCCTAATAAGCACAGCAGGACTAAAAATTTTTTTCCATCTTAACTTGCATGATTGGCTTTTCCATAATCTGACTTCAAAAGGTAAGTAGCCTTGTCTCTTTGGTGTCACGGTCTTTTCTATTTGGTATTTCTGGAACATGATTCATCTTTGAGGGAGACAACACTCCTATCCGATCTAGATGGGAATTGATCAAAGCTTGCTTTGAAGAGATTAACAAAGTAACGAGAGTTATTCTGCTCAAGATATGCCAAGAAACCCGGAAGAGCTTCTCATTACTTGGAAACCATCGTTATAGAATGTTACTAAACTTAATGTGGATGGATCCTTTTTTGCTCAATCGAACAGCGCAACCTGTGGTGTTTCTCCGGGATCACTTAGATCATTTAATAAAAGAATTTACTTGCAACCTTGGAAGCTGCTCGATTATGCACGTTGAGGTCTGGGACATTATTCGTGGTCTTCAAATTGCAATTGCTAATAATATCGCTTCTTTAGAGGTCGAATCTAATTCTGCTTCAGCCATCAATTTCATCAAGAAGGGATATAGCTCTTTTCACCTCTATGCTTTTCTCCTTGATAACATTACTATACTAGCTAACCAGATACAAAATATTACTTGGTCACCCTCCCTTAGAAAAGCAAATTTTGCTGTTGATTACCTGGCTTAAAAAAACCATAATATTTCCTTTGGTCCTCACATTTTTTATGTTGTTTCCAAGATACTGTTCTATTTCTTGTTCGAGATATGTCTGGTATCCCTTCATAAGGGCTTTAGTTAGTTTTTCTCCTTTTTGGGGTCTTCGATCTCCCTTTATCACCAATAAAAAAATCATAAATTATGCTATTTTATATTAAATGACTTATATAATAGTGATCTTATTTATAGTCATAAATGTTGAATTGAGTAAGTCATAATTATTTTTTATTTGGAATTAAATGAAAATAAAACCAGAGATACTATTTTATTTGGGTTTTAGGGTTTAATGAGTACCATACTCAAATATAAATAGTGACTTTAGGATTTTGGTCTCCAATATATCAAAGTCATTTCTGCAGTTCTTTTTTTATTAGAGGAGTTGCGATTCGTCCTATTAAGAATATAAAAGACTTTAGTTAAAGAAGATAAAAAAAAAAATCAAACTCTTTCAATTATACTTACAAATCTAAATATATTTTTGTATTCAAATTTTTTTTAATAATTTAACGTAAATAATTTTAGAGTTAAAGAATTCTAAAAATGGTCAAGAATGAAAATTTTACCGTATTCTATCAACCTTCTTAATGAAAGGGGACAAGCAATTATATAATATTTAAATGTTAATATGAGGGTATATAAACAGTAGAAATTTGTGTAAGTTGATCATCGATAAGAAAGCTACCAAGTATAATTACACAAAATTTCAAAGGAGATTACTATACCTCTACCTACCACCGGCCATTATGTGTCTTTTCTATTTTATTTGAGATTTATATAAAAAAAATACTAAAGAATTAATAAAAATTATTATTTTTTATTAATAATTAGTTATTAATTTTTTAAATATAAAATAAAAATTAAACTAATGACTAAAATATTAAACAAAAAACAACAATTTTTTTTTTGTTTTTAAACTTTTTTCATTTATATATACAAACTACAAAGAGAATTTGCTCGGCAGTCCTTTGACCACAGTACATAGTTCCACAAATAGCATTACTCTTGCACTATAATTTTGCAATTTTTTCTTCCCTTGAATTAAGTCGCTATCAAATAAATCATATCGCATGCGGAGATCTCCTCTATGCTTGTCACTTCCACATACTTGGTCGAACAAGAATATAATATGGATGAGTACATCTATATATATCACCAAAAATCGACAGCTATATAGTATTCTGCGTTTATAAATTTTTACCCTTTAATTATGTTTTTTACATTATGACCCATTTCAATTGTTATTATCTATTTCAAAAATTGCATATCAATAAAAGAATTATACACAAATAATATATTTTTAATAAGAATTTGGATAATAATTGCTTATTCAAAGATTACAAAGGTGCATGCTGGTGTGTTTCATTTTTCTCGAAAAACTATAAAGATTAGAATCAATATCCACATACATATTACTTTACACTATATACAAAAGGTATTCAGATTTAGATAAGTAAGAATATCTCCAATTCGAAAAGAAACTTTAATTTTACGTGTCACATTATCCACCGCTATATGGTACAATACAGCAAGACACTCACAAATGAAACAAAAATGGTCACAATCTGAGTTAGCCACTATGTACGTTTTTTCTACTTTCCTTTTTAATTTTTATTTAACTTAAAATGTCTTAAAAACAATATGTAAAAAAAATAACAGTAAATATAAAGAAATTAGTTCTTTTAATGCATATTTTGTTAAACAAAAATTAACTAATATTTTGGTATTAAAGTTTTTATTTCTAATATTTGTAACGAATGATGATTTTAAATTATTTGTTAGTAATAACATTTTTTTTCTTGATAATTATTAAGATAGGTGAAAGAGAAGTGCCAATGAATTATAGCTTAAATGACATAGTCTTTCTATATTCTTCTAAGAAGTATTCGGTTCACGTCTCTCTATTTTTAGTAAAAAAAAAAGATGAGAGTATGTGTTCGGTTGGTCGGTTACCGGACGATTCGGGTTTGGACTTCTGGGAAATGGCAGGGGCTCGTCAGGTCGTGGACTGCCGGGCTGGTGTATGCGAGGTCCCGAGTACTTCGTGTAGAGAAGGGGAGTGTCACCTGCAAAGACACTCCAATGCTCTTGTCAGTAAAATGTGCAGGCGAAAAGGGGTGATGTGATATGTGACGTACCTTGGGGGAAGGGTAAATCCTTCCCCTTATATATTGTGCTAGGGGTGGGCCTACAAGGACAGGCCCACTTTCTCTGGGACGTTCTCCCACAGCCGTGAATGAGCTGTTTGGGACGCGTGTCCGGGTTGGTTGCGGGGCGCCTCACCCGTGACCGTCCGGGTCGGGTGGCGTTCGGGTCGGGCCAACCCGTGGAGGATTTGGGCCAGGCCGTAACAGTGCTCCCACGCGCCAGTGATAGTCGTGGGAGCTATCAGTGGCGTGTTACTTTGCGTTTCATTTATCATTGTTAGGTCGGCCGCTCGTGGAAATCTGCCATCGCTCGTGGAGCCTCCACCGTGTGCCCGTTTCCTCGTGGGGGTCACCGGTTACCTCTACCAAGAAATCTGCCATCGCCTGCGCCTTGATTGCATGTCGGGGCTCATACTGCAAGTCGTATTGGGAGAGTTCGATGGCGCAGGTCATCATCCTTCCAGCCAAATCAGGTTTTTGGAGTACTTGGCGAATTGCTTGGTCCGTTCTCACGATTACGCGATGGCCCTGGAAGTACTGCCTCAACCTTCGGGAGGAGGTTAGGAGTGCCAGCGCCAGCTTTTCCAGTTTGCTGTACCTTAGCTCTGCTCCTTGTAGAGCTCTGCTTACGAAGTAAATCGGTTGTTGAGCCTTCCCTTCTTCTCGTACGAGCACTGCTGCAAGGGCTTCCTCTGTTACTGCCAGGTAGAGGTAGAGTGGCTCTCCGGCCTTGGACTTCCCGAGCACCGGAGGTGCTGCTAGGATCTCCTTGAAGTGGTTGAATGCTTCCTCACACGCTGGGGTCCATTCGAATGCTATCCCCTTTTTCATCAGATTGAAAAAGGGCAAAGCTTTTGCTGCCGATGCGCCGAGGAAACGGGATAATGCAGTCAGCCTTCCTGCCAATCGTTGGACGTCTTTGATACAACCCGGGCTCTTCATCTGGAGAATGGCTTGGCACTTCTCAGGGTTGGCTTCTACTCCTCTTTGGGTGATCATGAACCCTAAGAACTTCCCAGCCTCCATGGCAAAGGCGCATTTGAGCGGGTTGAGCCTCATGCTGTGTTGCCGGAGGGACGCGAACACGCCCGCCAGGTCGTTTAGGAGATCGTCGGGCCGTGTGATTTTCGCGAGGATGTCGTCCACGTAGACTTCTACTGTCTTGCCTATGAGCTCGCTGAATATCTTGTTCATCAGTCTCTGGTACGTGGCGCCAGCATTTTTCAGACCAAATGGCATTACCTTGTACCAGTAGATCCCTCCCAGTGTTATGAACGCTGTTTTGTCCTCGTCGGGTCGGTGCATCGGTATCTGATTGTACCCGGAGTAGGCGTCCATGAAGCTCAGATATCGGTACCCCGCCGCCGCGTCGACGAGCACGTCAATGTTGGGAAGGGGATAGCAGTCCTTGGGACATGCCTTGTTGAGGTCGGAATAGTCTACACACATTCTCCACCTCCCATTGTGTTTTTTCACCAAGACCACGTTCGATAGCCAAGTCGAGTAGTCCAGTTCTCGGATGAACCCTGCTTCAAGGAGGCTGGCCGTCTGCCTGGCCACCTCCTCTGCCCTTTCCTGCGACATCTTCCTCCTCCTCTGGGCCACTGGCTTAGCCTCCGGCTTGACGGCCAGATAGTGTGACATGAGCTGGGGATCTATCCCTGGCATGTCGGCTGGCGTCCAAGGAAAGAGGTCGGCATTCGCTCTGATCATCTCCATCAAAGGTTCCTTTAGTTCATGGGGGAGATTTCTATTTATGAATGTGAACTTCTCCTCCCCATCACCGACCCTAAATTTTTCCAAGTCTCCCTCTGGCTCGGGCCTGGGCTTGTCGTCTATTCTGGCATCCAGGTCGGCAAGGAAAACCCCTGATGCTTCTTTGGACTTTTTTCTGAGAGAGAGGCTGGCGTGGTTGCAAGCGACTGCCGTTTCCAAGTCCGCTCTGATGGATCCTACGGATCCGTCATCCGTAATGAACTTCATTACGAGCAGCTTCGTACTAATCGCTGCCCCAAGGTCGTTGATGGTTTTTCTCCCCAGGATGACGTTGTAGGCTGTGGAGTCTCGCAAGACTACAAAATTGGCCATTACTGTCCTTCGCCTCTGTCCTTGTCCCATGGAGGTCGGGAGGGAGATGATCCCATCCGGCTTGATGAAGTGGTCACCCAACCCTACCACACCGTGCTGGTGGGTCGCTAGGTCGGCGTCACGCAGTCCCAAGGCATAAAAAACGTTGCGAAACATGATGTTTGAGTCCGCCCCTGTATCCACTAGGATTCGTTTGACGAGGCCGGTTCTGACTCTGGCCGTGATGACCATGGGGGGACTTTCCGGTACCTCGTCGAACCATTGGTCCTCGGGGCCGAAGGAGATGGATGGGAGTCCCCGGGAACTTCTCGCGGGTTAGGAGGAGACAGCCAGGACTTTGGCGTCTTTCTTCTGTGCCGATCTCGACCTCGGGGCGGAATTCCTCGCTGTTACCACGTTCACTACCGTGAGACCGTGGTCGTCCCTCTCTGGTTCTTGGCGTCGTCTTGTCGCCCGGGGCCTGTCCTCGCCCTCGTGATCGCGATTCCGTCTCCTCGGCTCCCTTATGAGGTGGGAGAATTCGGCAAGCTTTCCGTCCCTAATTGCTTGCTCCAGGGCATCCTTCAGGTCGAAACAGTCTTGGGTCTTGTGCCCGTACCCCTTGTGATATTCGCAGTAAAGGCTTTTGTTTCCCTCCGTTCTGTCCTTCAGAGGTCGGGGTCTCGACAGTATCCCCTTCTCGGCTATCTGTTGATAAACTTCCGTGATTGGTGCCGTGAGGGGGGTGTAGTTGGTGAATTTCCCTACTCGGGGAAATGGCTTTGGCGTCTTACTTGGACCGCCGTCCCTGGCGTGTTCCTTTTGTCTTTCTCCACCCTCGTAGTGGCGGGTTTGGTTGTAGGGGGTTGCCGTTTGTTGGCAGCCACGACCCAGCTGACTTCTTCATCGTTTATATACTCCTTAGCGACGCATTGGATCTCCTGCATTGTCCATACTGGCTTTGTGGTAAGGTGCTTCCTGAAGTCCTCGTTCAGGAGCCCGTTCGTCAAGCACAAGCTCGCCACTAAGTCCGTCAACCCGTCGATTTCCAAGCATTCGTCGTTGAAGCGATCTAGGTATTTTCTGGTCGGCTCCCCGGCTCTCTGGGTCACCCCCAGCAAATTGATCGGGTGCTTGGCTTTGGCAATCCTGGTCGTGAACTGAGCCAGGAAGGCATGGCTGATGTCGGAGAAGCGGGTTACCGAGCCCTGCAAGAGGTTATTGAACCAATGTATTGCAGGTCCCGCCGGGGTGACCGAAAAAGCGTGGCACCTTACCTCGTCTCCCACTCCCTCTAGGTTCATCCTGGCCTCGAAGGCTGTGAGGTGTTCCAGCGGGTCTTGCGTTCCATCGTACCTCATGTCCGTTGGCTTGTCAAAGTAATTTGGCAGCCAGACCTCGAGTATGGAACGGTGGAATGGGGTCGCTCCCATTATTACGGGTCCCCGTGTTCCCGTCGTTCTTCCCTTGTCGTTCTCCCGACGAGTGTCCTCGTCCCCGCGGTTCGCGGTACACCGCCTCTCACGTCTGGCGTAAATGACGGGGTCATGACGTCTTCTCGCGCGCCCTCTCTCCCCGGTGCTTTCGGACTCAGCTTGGGGGGTAGGCATGCGTCTGGAGCGACTCCTGGAGCGAGAGCGGGAGTGACTCTGCTCTGGGGTATGTTGGTCGCGTTCCCTATTTGCTAGCCGGCGTTCCAGGTCTTGCATTCTATGGCGTAGCTCTTGCATTGTTCTGGCGTGGTTGTCGCCAGTCCCCCAAAGGGGCGTCCCTCGTGTGACTGTGCTGCGTTCCTCAGAGGCGACCTGGGATGTTGTCGGATTTCCGTCGCGGCGGCGTCGCCTCCGGGCACGGCCTCGCAGCCTGTCCCAGTTTGGACTAGCACGAAGTCCATGAACGAGTCCCCACAGACGGCGCCAATGTTCGGTTGGTCGGTTACCGGACGATTCGGGTTCGGACTTCTGGAAAATGGCAGGGGCTCGTCAGGTCGTGGACTGCCGGGCTGGTGTATGCGAGGTCCCGAGTACTTCGTGTAGAGAAGGGGAGTGTCACCTGCAAAGACACTCCAATGCTCTTGTCAGTAAAATGTGCAGGCGAAAAGGGGTGATGTGATATGTGACGTATCTTGGAAGAAGGGTAAATCTTTCCCCTTATATATTATGCCAGGGGTGGGCCCTACAAGGACAGGCCCACTTTCTCTGGGACGTTCTCCCACAGCCGTGAATGAGCTGTTTGGGACGCGTGTCCGGGTTGGTTGCGGGGCGCCTCACCCGTGACTGTCCGGGTCGGGTGGCACTCGGGTCGGGCCAACCCGTGAAGAATTTGGACTAGGCCGTAACAGTATGATTTTGCATGTTTTTGTGAATTTTGTTTCATTTTTATATATTTTTAAATTAATTTTTTTGTAAAGTTATATTATATATCATTGAATAACGACAAATTGGATATCCATATAGAGATTGTGTTGTCATTCTTGTTCAAGAGTACGTCAAAGGTGAAAAACGTTACTCTTTCGAAAATCTTCACTGCAAATGAACCTGAAAACGAATTTAGAGCACCCAATTTTTTTATTTCTTTTCTCTTTCTGAAAAAAAAAAAAAAGATAAACAACAAATGACAAAATTGATTTACAACAATCACTCTATTAATTACAAAACTTAAATGGATAAGAGTTCCAATATCAAATTCTAAAATTTCATTTACATTGGCTATATATATAAATATGTTGTTTTAAATTATTAGGTTTGATAACATTATATTACAACAACAACAACAACAAAACGTTGTCCCACTAAATGGGGTCGGCTACATGAATCAAACGACGCTATTGTACTCTGTCATGTATCATGTCTACAGAGAGACCGTTTACATGTAGGTCTCGTTTGACCACCTCATGGATAGTCTTCTTAGGTCTTCCTCTGCCTTTCGCCCTTTGTCCATCTTCCATCTCATCCACCCTCCTGACTGGATGTTCTATCGGTCTTCTTCTCACATGTCTAAACCACCTGAGACGCGATTCAACCATCTTTTCCACAATGGGTGCTACTCCAATTCTCTCCCTTATATCTTCATTCCTTATTTTATCCAATCGCGTATGACCACTCATCCATCTCAACATCTTCATCTCTGCCACACTCAGCTTATGTTCGTGCTCCCCTTTAGCCGCCCAACACTCCGTACCATACAGCATAGCCGGTCTTATAGCAGTGCGATAGAATTTACCTTTAAGTTTTAAAGGCACTTTTTTGTCGCATATAAAACCAGATGCACTCCGCCATTTTGACCAACCTGCTTATATTTTTAAATTAATTTTTTTGTAAAGTTATATTATATATCATTGAATAACGACAAATTGGATATCCATATAGAGATTGTGTTGTCATTCTTGTTCAAGAGTACGTCAAAGGTGAAAAACGTTACTCTTTCGAAAATCTTCACTGCAAATGAACCTGAAAACGAATTTAGAGCACCCAATTTTTTTATTTCTTTTCTCTTTCTGAAAAAAAAAAAAAAGATAAACAACAAATGACAAAATTGATTTACAACAATCACTCTATTAATTACAAAACTTAAATGGATAAGAGTTCCAATATCAAATTCTAAAATTTCATTTACATTGGCTATATATATAAATATGTTGTTTTAAATTATTAGGTTTGATAACATTATATTACAACAACAACAACAACAAAACGTTGTCCCACTAAATGGGGTCGGCTACATGAATCAAACGACGCTATTGTACTCTGTCATGTATCATGTCTACAGAGAGACCGTTTACATGTAGGTCTCGTTTGACCACCTCATGGATAGTCTTCTTAGGTCTTCCTCTGCCTTTCGCCCTTTGTCCATCTTCCATCTCATCCACCCTCCTGACTGGATGTTCTATCGGTCTTCTTCTCACATGTCTAAACCACCTGAGACGCGATTCAACCATCTTTTCCACAATGGGTGCTACTCCAATTCTCTCCCTTATATCTTCATTCCTTATTTTATCCAATCGCGTATGACCACTCATCCATCTCAACATCTTCATCTCTGCCACACTCAGCTTATGTTCGTGCTCCCCTTTAGCCGCCCAACACTCCGTACCATACAGCATAGCCGGTCTTATAGCAGTGCGATAGAATTTACCTTTAAGTTTTAAAGGCACTTTTTTGTCGCATATAAAACCAGATGCACTCCGCCATTTTGACCAACCTGCTTGGATCTTATGATTTACATCATGTTCAATCTCTCCATTGTCCTGTATGATGCACCCAAGATACTTAAAACTTTTAACTTTTCGTAGGGTGTTTTCTCCAATCTTCACCTCTATATTGGGGTTTTCCCTTCTCAGACTGAACTTACATTCCATATATTCCGTCTTGCTACGGCTTATGCGCTGACCATACACTTCTAGAGCTTCTCTCCATAACTCCAACTTCTTATTTAGGTCTTCCCTTGACTCTCCCATAAGGACGATATCATCGGCAAAAAGCATGCACCATGGCACAGGCTCTTGGATGTGCTCTGTGAGTACTTCCAAGACTAATGTGAAAAGGTATGGACTTAAGGATGATCCCTGGTGTAATTCTATACCAATAGGGAATTCCTCTGTCACACCACCTTGGGTCTTCACACTAGTTGTGGCCCCATCATACATGTCTTTAATTGCCCGAATATATGCGATCCTTACACTTCTCTTTTCTAAAACCTTCCATAAGACCTCCCTTGGTACCCTATCATAAGCTTTTTCCAAATCAATAAACACCATATGTAGATCCCTTTTATTACTACGATACCTCTCCATCATCCTTCTTAATAGGTATATCGCTTCAGTGGTAGATCTGTTTGGCATAAATCCAAATTGGTTCTCTGTTACTTGTGTCTCTTTTCTCAACCTCCGTTCTATCCCCCTTTCCCACAACTTCATAGTATGACT
The DNA here is from genome assembly GCF_000816755.2 of Arachis ipaensis. Taxonomy (NCBI): domain Eukaryota; kingdom Viridiplantae; phylum Streptophyta; class Magnoliopsida; order Fabales; family Fabaceae; genus Arachis; species Arachis ipaensis. The sequence goes on from NC_029792.2 coordinate 14,954,282, forward strand.
CATAAGCTTAATCCCTCTATAGTTTTCGCAACTTTGATAACATTATATTAGAGTTTAATTTATTTAATGAATAATTTAAGAGCACTTCTTGTTAATTTGTTGAAGACAAGAAGGACTAAAAGGGGGTGGTAGCCTCACTAATTTAAAGTTTTCCACTTTTCCTCATAAATTATTTTACTATTTTTTGGGGGGCTTGTCTGCTCTAAGAATCAGCTTTTATAAACATATCCCCTCTAAACCTGGCTAGTTCTTATGAACATTCAATTTAATGAATGAGGAATGCTAGGAGGCCAGTAATTTTTGTGATTTGTAACCATCAAATAGCTATTAATGATGGTTTTAATGGTGTGAGATTGATGTGAGATTTTATTTAATAGCTCATTTTTTTGCTGATTACATGCTGGCCAGAATTTAACAAAGTTGCTGGCCCCTAGACTTTTCCTTAATGAAATATTCTTCTGTTAAACAAAATTAATGAAATATTCTGTGTGTATGTGCGTTTTATTGTGAAATATATATTTATTGTTTATAATTCTTTTCTATTTAACTTTTACAAATTTAATATATATAGAATGATATTACAGATTTTTTTGTCTCATAATTAATCAATAATATTTAAAAATATTAACTAAAAGTATTAATTAATAGGGTAAAAAACGTATATGAGCCAAGGGGAGTTTAAAATTACCTAAATCCGCCAAATAGAATTCTGATACATCATTCTACCAAAGAACAAATTAATGTAATTCGAATCAATACAATTCGAATTAGATTTGTATGTAATTCGAATTGATATAATTCGAATTACTTGAAAGCATTGACAACACGTAATTCGAATCAATATGTCACGAATTATAAACATAGAGTTCGAATTGTATCAATTCGAATTAGTAGGAAGACGTGCTTTGAAGGGAGTTCGAATCAAGTTGACTCGAATTACTCTATTTTCGAAACTAGTAGTAATTCGAAACGATATAATTCGAATTACTCCCTTTTCGTAACAAATTCTAATAAATTTTTTTAATGAATTTATTTAAATTATACTACAAAAAAGATTTAATTCTATGCAAAATAGTTTTTAAAAAATAGCTTAAAAAATATTTTTTAAATTATTTTGCATACAATAAAATATTTTTTTGTGGTATAATTTAAATAAATTTATTAAAAAATATTCATGAGCTATCAAGAATGAGCAGAAGAGTATTGTATATAATTCGAATTGCTCACCGTATAATTTGAATAAGACTTGGTTTGGTAAAGCTTTTACTTTTTAAGAGTAGCTTATGAAAGCTGTCTTTTAAAAGATGACTTTTTAAAGGCTACAGCACTTGCGTTTGGTAAAATTACATTAAAAATAGTTTTTAATAAGCACAAGTTCTATAATTGTGTTTGGTAAAACAGCTTTTAAAAATTAAAAAAAAATATAATAAACATATTTATAACGAAGAATAATATTTTTTTTCAAATTTTAGAGACCAATAATTTAAATATTTATTTGATTTACTCTCTATATTAATATAAATAGAGTTATCATTAGTCAATAATAAAACTTGTACTGATACGTCTATTACCCATTTATATATATTGACTCACTTATACAAATCACAAAAAATGAGACACATATCTCAAGTAAAATTATATGAAGATTGTATTAGAATTTGTGAAGGTTAGGTTGAGAAATTAGAAATATATGAGAATTCCAACGGCAATATAATGACAGGAAATATGTGTGGAAAAATAAATAAAATATATTTTCAATTTTTTGTATGGAATAAAATATTTTCTTTAATTTCTAAATTATTATTGACTATGTAGAGTACTTTATTTAAAATTTGAGTACCTAAGTCATTAGAACATTACAAATTTTTATAGTACTCCTAACATTTTTTAAGCCATTTTTTTAAATTATTTTGCATAGAATAAAATATTTTTTGTAGTATAATTTAAATAAATTTATTAAAAAA
>NC_029792.2:14956502-14957990 GCF_000816755.2 Arachis ipaensis
TATATTTCTAATTTCTCAACCTAACCTTCACAAATTCTAACACAATCTTCATATAATTTTACTTGAGATATGTGTCTCATTTTTTGTGATTTGTATAAGTGAGTCAATATATATAAATGGGTAATAGACGTATCAGTACAAGTTTTATTATTGACTAATGATAACTCTATTTATATTAATATAGAGAGTAAATCGAATAAATATTTAAATTATTGGTCTCTAAAATTTGAAAAAAAATATTATTCTTCGTTATAAATATGTTTATTATATTTTTTTTATTTTTAAAAGTTGTTTTACCAAGCACAATTATAGTACTTGTGCTTATTAAAAACTATTTTTAATGTGATTTTACCAAACGCAAGTGCTGTAGCTTTTAAAAAGTCGTCTTTTAAAAGACAGCTTTCATAAGCTACTCTTAAAAAGTAAAAGCTTTACCAAACCAAGCCTTATTCAAATTATACGGTGAACAATTCGAACTTTATACAATACTCTTCTGCCCATTCTTGATAGCTCATGAATATTTTTTAATAAATTTATTTAAATTATACTACAAAAAAATATTTTATTGTATGCAAAATAATTTAAAAAATATTTTTTAAGCTATTTTTTTAAAATTATTTTGCATAGAATAAAATATTTTTTGTAGTATAATTTAAATAAATTCATTAAAAAAATTTATTAGAATTTGTTACGAAAAGGGAGTAATTCGAATTATATCGTTTCGAATTACTACTAGTTTCGAAAATAGAGTAATTCGAATCTACTTGATTCGAACTCTCTTCAAAGCACGTCTCCCTAATAATTCGAATTGATACAATTCGGACTTTATGTTTATAATTCGTGACATATTGATTTGAATTTGTCAATACTTTCAAGTAATTCGAATTATATCAATTTGAATTACATACAAATCTAATTCGAATTGTATTGATTCGAATTACATTAATTTGTTCTTTGGTAGAATGATGTATCAGAATTTTGTTTGGCGGATTTAAGTAATTTTAAACTTCCCTTGGCTCATATACATTTTTTACCCTAATTAATATAATTAAAATTATTGATTCTTCAACTTTATATATATTATTCTCCATATAAAATTACCGATATTAAGGTTTCCCCAAAATAATAATTTTTTTATGTCCTAGGTTGAAATTTTCAAATTTTTTTAAGATAGATTCTTTTGGTATTTTTTAATCATTTTTAAAATTACTTATTGACAAATTATATTTTAGACTACATCGAAATGTGAAATCTTCAAGTGGCTAAAAAAGAATAACATATGAATGTTACACGTAATTAGAATAACGCATACAATAATTTTTAAAAGAAATGGATTATGCTACGTGTGTACTAAAATCAGTCATTAGTATAAAATACATGTTGAAATATAAATAAATATTAAAAATAAATTAAGCTATACATATATGTATACGTAAATATATTAATGGCTGATTTTAGTAACTAATTCTAGTATACAAATAGTATTTT
>NC_029792.2:14958057-14966407 GCF_000816755.2 Arachis ipaensis
GAAGCCAAGTAAATATAATACACATATCCTTTGTCCTAGGTGTAAATATAATACATGAATTGATGCGCATATAGTCTATATATCTTTTGTAATATAACCAGAATCTAAAAATTAATATAATATTCCGAGAAATAAATGGGATCATGAAACACGTCAGTCTAATCTATTTTTTAATCACCAACAACTAATTAAATCATACTTGGTAATAGATGGTACGATGTATATAATGACATCACTTAAGGTGTGTACAGATCAATTTTCCACAATTTACATAAGATTTTATTTAAATAGAAAAATATCTCAAATGAAGTATGAACAGAGACATAATTTTATGATTAATTGCATTGATTAACTAACGATTAGCCATAAACCATCATGTTTTTCTTTTCAAAATCCCCAGCTTCCAAATCTACAAGAACTTATTTAATCTTATTTCTTGTCTTTTCTTATTTTTTGTTTTTTTTTTTTAATTTATCAAAACTATATATTAAAGAGTTTGGCTAACTAACATTCTTAAAATGAAAAAAAATCTTCTGTTCAATAAAGTATTTGAAAAATAATTTTTTGTTTTGAATAACTTTTTATAATAACATATTAACAAGCATTTTTAGGGGAACTTTGAATAAATATCCTCTTACTAAAATAATATAATTTTGTTCAACAAATCCAGCTAGATTCCTCCAATTCGTAGTCAAACCTCTTTCATCCAAATTATAATTCAATTAATAAATCCTACTTATATTTAATTTTGAAGTTTGAACCCAAGATCAATTGCTATCTATGGCTGCCTTTAATTAACTAAGCTACCACTTTCATATTAAGCATGTGATCGTATTACATAAACTAGGACTAAGATGTAAGTGGATAATGTAGATTACTCTCAAATGTGTGTGCTCATATATCATATTAGAAAGGAACAAGTGGGTCCGGTCCGGGTCAGTGTTGGGATCCGAAAATAATAAAACGGCAGGCTCAATTGACCTAGTTACCCACTAGGGGTGTGCATGGCCCGGTCCGATCTGAAGATCCGGTCCGGTCCCGAACACTTTAAGGGCTAATTTGATGTGATTTCATCGGGTCTAGGGTCGGGTATGGGTCTCAAAAGTAGACCCGGTCATTATTTCGGGTCGGGTCCTGGCCATAGCTCGGGTTACCCGAAATCGGCCCGGTGGCCCGGTCATCATACACAATTAATATTTTGTGTTATTAGTGATGGATGATGGCTATTATTATGTGAAATTTAAGTATTGTAAACCTTAATATTTTGTGTTATTAGTCATTATATATAAGACTATAAGTTAATGTTTTATGTTTAAAATGCATAAGACTTTAGACTAATGCATAATTTTGTGTTATTTGTATTGATTTAAATATTTGGTGTTATTAGGCAATATTAGTATTGATTATGGTTATACTTTAATTTTAGAGAAGAGTTACTTCTTATTATATTTTTCTAAGTGAATTTTACCATGTCAAATAATGGTTGGAGTCTTGGAAATTTGGATATTTTTACATGCTAACTTACAAGAAGGTATCAAGGTAATATAATGTTAACGGTCCGGTTTTTACCCGGTATAATCGTGGCCCGAAAGTGTATAGGTTTCATCGGGTCTAGGATCGGGTTCGGGTCTAACAAATAGGCCCGGTATATATTTCGGGTCGGGTCTGGATCACATCAAACCCGGTTTCACCCGGCCCATGCACACCCCTAGGCTCTACCCAAAATCAAGATTATTACATTAAGAAAATGAATTTATTTTTTATGCAGGAAAATCGTTTTAATGAGAATAATTATTTTTTATATTTATTGATTGTGTATATAATTATATAAAAAATAATTATAATTAACTTTTTTTTATCTTTAAACTCACAATTTTCTAGATAAAAAATAAATATAAATAATAAATTAATATATTGACAAATTATAGAAAATAATAGAAAGAAAAATGACTAAAACACTTGTAAATGGTTGTCACATAAAATTAAAAGAATATAAAGTATGTTGTGGGATGGATGTCTGTGCAGTTTTAGGATAAATTAATGTTATGCTAGTATTTTTATACCTTTTTTAATTCTTAGAAACTAGAATAGATTAGTGTTAAGTGAAAATAAATTCTCTCTATTATTTTTTCTTATTAATTATTTAGTTAAGTGTGATATCTCACCTTATATTTTTTAAATGAGATAAAAAAGAGAGAGAATATATTGAATGATACTAAAAAACTGAAAAAAATTGAAAAAATCCACTTCTATATTATATTGGTGCATATTGGTGCTCTCAGACTTCTTGACCTGAAAAATACAATAGTATCAGTGATATGGTGTGAGAGAAATACATGTGCCATCTTGAGATAGATTAATGTTATCTTAATATTCTCATATGCTTCTTTTACTAAAAATATAATAGTATATACTAGTACTCTTACACTTTTTTTTTTGAATTAAAAAACACAATAATATCCTTCGTAAGACCAAGAGAAAATATGTGAGAGAAAATATTAAATGATGAGAGATTATATTTTACCAAATAATTGAAAAAAATTAAGAATATCTACTCCCTGTACTATGTTGTTAGTACACGCTTCTTTTTCTTGAACTGAAAAATATAGTAGTATCAATTATATGGTGTAGGAGAGATACGTATACCACTCTAAAATATATTAATATTATCTTAATACTCTCACATACTTCTTTCATTGAAAAATATAATAATATATATTAGTACTCTCATACTTTTCTTAATTAAAAAGCACAATAATATTCTCTGTGATAATGTAATATAACATCATGAGTAAAACTGTAAAATGGTATCAATCTTAAGTAGCAAATTAACAATAAATAGAGAAAGTGAAAAAGAGTTACTAGCAGTTAGTGAAATGGCTGCAGCAGAATGAGGAAGAAAAGAATGATTGAGAAGAAACCGAGAAAGAGAGAAAGAGGAGTGTTGTGATGATGAAGTTTCTGATTCCAATTGAATAATACATCATAAGAACTTCACACTATACTATATGGTTTATATAGCTGTGCAAAAGGTATGAAAACAAAAAGGAATAACAAACTATATATTAGCTAGCCCTAACAAACTAGTCAGCTGAACAATCTAACAAACAAACAAAATATACTAACAAATTTTTTACATTTGAAAATATTATTTTCAGCATATATATTAACTAACATCCCCCACAAGTTGGTATTACTTGGCTTGTGTAGATCAAGGAATCCTAGCTTGGATAGCAAGTAGGAAAAGGGTCCCGGTGCAAGAGGCTTTGTAAACAGATCAGCCAGCTGCTCACTAGAGGCAATATGTTGAAGATTTGAAACTCCTTCTTTATATTTGTTACGAGCTACATGACAGTCAATTTCAACATGCTTTGTCCGTTCATGAAAAACTGGATTTGAGGCAATATATATAGTAGATTTATTGTCGCAGAATATATCAACAGGCAGGGGAGGAGAAATCTTGAATTCTTTTAGAAGTTTTAGCAACCATACAAGTTCACAAGTTCCATTTGCTAGAGCTCGATATTCAGCTTCAGAAGAGGATCTAAAGACTGTTGTTTGCTTCTTGCTTTTCCAAGATATAAGAGTTTGGTCAAGAAAGAAGCAATAACCAGTAATAGATTTTCTAGTATCCTTACAAGCCCCCCAATCAGAATCAGTATATCCAGAGAGAATAAAAGAATTAGAGGCAGAAAAGAAAAGACCTGATGCTGGTGATTGTTTCAAGTATCAAATCACTCTATAAACTGCCTTGAGATGAACATTAGTGGGACAAACCATGAATTGAGTAAGACAGCCTACATGGTAGCTCAAGTCGGGTCTGGTATTGATGAGATAAAGAAGACGACCAACCAGCCTTCTATAAAGAGTAGCATCGGGTAGAGGAGAGCCATAATTTCTTGACAAAGATGTAGTATAATCTATGGGTGTAGTGACAGATTTGGCTCCAAGTAAGCCACAATCATTGATCAAATCTAAAGCGTATTTTCTTTGATAAAGAGCAATCCCTGTTTTACTCCTTGCTACTTCCATGCCAATGAAGAATTTTAAAATACCAAGATCCTTTATCTTGAATTTGCTGTCCAAGAAGCGTTTGACAGCTTTAATTTCCGAGAGATCATCACCAGCTAATACAAGATCATCGACATAGACCAAAATAGCAGTGAAGCTAATATTAGTGGACTTGATGAATAAAGAGTGATCATTTTCTGACTGAATATATCCCAAATCAATTAGAGTATTGGATAGTTTGATGTTCCATTGACGGCTCGCCTGTTTCAAACCATAAAGAGATCTTTTTAATTTACAAACTAACTTGGGATTATCACACTTCAGCCCTTTTGGTAACTTCATATAAACATCTTCATGGAGATCCCCATGAAGTAAGGCAGTATTGACATCAAGTTGATGAAGATGCCAATTCTTTGATGCTGCAATTGCTAAGAGAACTCTCACTGTGCTCATTTTAACAACCGGGTTGAATGTGTCAATATAATCAACGCCTGAAATTTGAGTGAACCCCTGAGCGACTAACCGAGCCTTATGTCTTTCAATTGTCCCATCTGGGTTGAATTTCGTGCGAAAAACCCATTTACAACCTATTGCATTCTTGCCATGAGGAAGAGAAGTGATGATCCAGGTCTTGTTTTGCTCAAGAGCAGCAAGTTCTGCATCAATAGCCTTTCTCCAGCAATCATGCATAACAGCCTCAGAGTAGTGCTTCGGGTCAGGGTTATTTATAAGTGCAAAAGTGAAGGCTAGGTGTTTTGGAGAGAAAGATTCATATGACAAATGGTGTGATAAAGGGTACTTACAGTTTGAAGAAGAACGAACAGCATTGATGGGATCCTCATGTGATGCCATACTGAAACAATGAAAGTCCTTAAGGTATGAGGGTAGTTTTCTATCCCTCTCAGACCTTCTCAGGGCAGGCTGAGTTGGTTCAGATTGAATATGATCAACATGAGGCATAAGAATAGTAGCATTATCACTATTTTCATGAATGGATGATGCAGATGCAGATGATGTAGAATTCTTACTAATGTCATTATTCAAAGATGAAAGAGAGCTATTGTTATTAGAGACATCAGAAGTAATTCTAGGATGTGATGATGTATGAATAATATCTTCATAATGTGATGCAGAAGGCAATTGTAATTCAGGAAAAGGATCAAAATCTGTTGGATTAAAAGAGTGTTGTGGGTGAGAATTTGATTTTGCATGAGTCCCAATTGTTGTTTGAACAGATCTAAAAGGAAAATGATGTTCAAAAAATTCTGTATTTCGTGAGATAAAAATTTCTTTTGTCTTTAAATCAAATAAAATAGAACCTTTGGTTCCTGACTTGGATCCTAAAAAAATACACTTTCGAGCTCTAGGATCTAGTTTTGTCCTACCAGCTGTAAGTATTGAAGCAAACACAAGACAACACAAAATTTTAAGCTCATTTAGATCAAGTTTTGAATGAAATAAAGCCTCATATGGAGTTGTATTGTTCAAAAAGGTACTAGGTAACCTATTAACTAAATGAACTGAATGTTGCACAGCATAATGCCAAAAACATTTGGGAACATTTAAATGAAATAATAATGCTCTTGCAACTGTCAGTAGGTGTTGATGCTTTTTCTCCACAACACCATTTTGTTGTGGGGTTTCAACACAAGAAGTTTGATGTTCTATGCCTTTTGAACTATAAAATGAGTCCATTTTGAATTCCATACCATTATCAATTCGAATTCGCTTAATTCTTTTGCTGAATTGTGTTTGCACAAGTTGGACAAAGTCTTGAACCAATTTTCTAGTTTCAGATTTCAATTTCATGCAATAAATCCATGTGAACTGAGTTTTGTCCTCAACTATAGTTAGAAAATATTTATGACCTGAAGTTGATTGAAGAGAAAGAGGTCCCCAAATATCAATATGCAATAAATCAAAAGCATTTTCAGAATTTGTATTGCTTGTTGTGAAAGGTAATTTTCTCTGTCTAGCATATTGACAAGAATCACAAACATGTGAAGAAGTAATGCAATCAATAAAAGGAAAGCTTTTTTGCATAGTAATCATTCTGCTGTAAGGTAAATGACCTAGTCTAGCATGCCAAAGAGTTCCTAGGTCTTGCTGCACACTAAGAGCTATAGATTGTATCCTAAAATCTAATGAAGGCAGTTTCATAGGTTCAACATTCATCACATATAAGTCTCCTTGCATCTCAGCTTGTCCAATCATTTTCAATGAAGGAAGTGCCTGTATCTCACAGTAAGAATCAGTGAATTTAAATTCACAATGTAATGATTTAGTAAGCTTGGAAACAGAAATTAAATTATATTTAAAGTTAGGTATGAATAAAACATTGGTAAGGATTAAAAAAGTTGACAATTGCACAGTTCCACAAATATTCGTAGAGGTCTTAGATCCATCAGGTAGATTAACCAAAACAGGCTTTATATGATAAAAAGTTTTAAAATTTTTTTGAAGATAACAGGCATGATCAGTAGCACCACTGTCTAGTATCCAAGAGGTTTTAGTAAAATATGCAGTCAAAATATGTCTACCTTTTGGTTGAGTTAAGGTGGCTGAGGAAGTGATATGATTCACACTACTTGAAGCTGTCATGGGTGGTTGCTGGAGAAGTGCAATTAAAGTTTCCTTCTGGTTTGGAGTCAAAACAAGAGCAGTTTCATTACCACCTTCTTCTTGACCAGAATCAGTAATGTCACCACCAGCACCTGAATCTTCAATTTCACCTTCAGTGCTGATGTGATTTGCACTTTTCTGCTTCCACTGTGCAGGAAAACCATTTTTCTTGTAGCAATTCTCAACCAAATGCCCAATTTGTTCCAGTAAGTGCATAATTTGGAAGTGTATCCTTTACCAAAAGTCTTCTGAGAAGTATTTCCCTTGCCACCACTTTGACCTCTTCCTCTGCCTCTCGAGGAATAACTACCTCTTTGTTGATGTTGTACTTCCATAGAATTTGTGATTATCTTTGTATCCAAGAAATCTGAACTTAGTTTCCTCTCTTGTTGAGTTAGCATTGCCAAAACAGCATTGATATCAGGCAAAGGTTTTAGTAACATAATCTAAGATTTCACAGTAGAATATTGCTCATTCAGACCTCTAAGAAATTTCACAACGTATTTCTCAGAAGCATAATCCCTAATAATTTTTAATCCACAGTTGCAGCCATTAACACAAGCTATACAGCTAGGGATTGTACGAAGGTTCTCTAATTCTTCCCAAACAGATTTCAATTTGGCAAAGTAGGAAGTAACAGTTAAATCACCTTGCCTGATAGTGTAGAATTCCTCTTTCAATTCTCCAACTCTGAAGACATCTCCATGTGAGTAACGATTCTTTAAGTCCTTCCACAGATCTGAAGCATTGCTAATCCACATCACACTCTTAGCAATTTCTGGGGAGAGCGAGAGGTTGAGCCATGAAAGCAAGATGTTATTGCAGCGATCCCAAACTTCAAACAAAGGTTGATTCTCAACTGGTTTTGGAATTGAACTATCCAAGAACTTCACATTGTTCTTCGATCTGAGTGCTCTCCACATATCATGTGACTATTGGTAGTAGTTTTGAGAAGTAAGTTGAAGCGGAATCAAAGCCGTACCTGAGCTTTCACTTGGATGCAGATAATACGTGCTGATGGGGTCAGAGATTGTAGAAGAAGAGTTTGATTTGTTGAGCTGAACTTGAAATTGCGAGAACTGGCGCATAAACGCTGTGAATCGTTCGAAAACTGCAGCGGAATCTACTTGAATATTGGCATTTGAGCTGTTTTCTTCGCTTCTCGCCATTGATGTAACCTAGCTCTGATACCATGTAAAATGGTATCAATCTTAAGTAGCAAATTTACAATAAATGGAGAAAGTAAAAAAGAGTTACTAGCAGCTAGTGAAATGGCTGCAGCAGAATGAGGAAGAAAAGAATGATTGAGAAGAAACTGAGAAAGAGAGAAAAAGGAGTGTTGTGATGATGAAGTTTCTGATTCCAATTGAATAATACATCATAAGAACTTCACACTATGCTATATGGTTTATATAGCTGTGCAAAAAGTATGAAAACAAAAAGGAATAACAAACTATATATTAGCTAGCCCTAACAAACTAGTCAGCTGAACAATCTAACAAACAAACAAAATATACTAACAAATCTTTTACATTTGAAAATATTATTTTCAGCATATATATTAACTAATACCGTCAAACACACTAACAATATTAATTGTTTAACTTTTCTTCACTTCAATTTTTTATCTTTTTAAATCCAAAGTAATTGCTTTTATTTACAGCAACACTTAAAAATAGTCATAATAACAGAATGAATAGGAGCAGAATTTTGTATT
>NC_029792.2:14966656-14969838 GCF_000816755.2 Arachis ipaensis
ATATTAAATTAGTAGAGTTGTAAATAATATAATCAAATGAAAATAAATATAAATAAAAAATTTATTCACATATTATAAAAAATAATAAAAGAAAAAATTGTTGGAGATATGTGTGAGCACTTGCATGAAAGGTTAAGAGTCTAAAATATATTTTGGGAGAGACACATGATTATCAGGTAGAGTCAAAAGAATTTAAAGTATATCATGAGAAGCACACTTGAACGATTTTTGGGACCGATTGTTTTTTAGTTTTTGATATAGATTAATGTTATGTTTGGAATTCTCACAAGCTCCTCGATTCTCTCGATAAATTAGTATTATATTGGTACTCTTACTCTTCTTGAATTGAAAAACACAGTTCTATCAATGACATACTGTGAGAGGAACATGTGTGCGGCTCTAAGACAGATTAGTGTTACATTGGTACTCTCACGTTTATTTCTTTGAAAAATATAGTAGTATAATAATATTGTTAGTAATACTCTCACGTTCTTCTTGAATTGAAAAACACAATAATATTTTCAGTAATAATATAGTATAACATCATGACTGAATCACGTGATTGTCACCATCAAACACACTAACGGTGTCAATTGTCAACCCTTTCAATAGAAACCCACGTGAACTCCATCATTATTTCTTAGACGGATCTCTTACTATATGGATCTAGTCTTTGTTCTCACCTTCAAGTGTTATAAATAAAAAAAAAAAGATAAAAATAAAAAATTAATCATAAAATAATAATAAAATTATAATAAAAAATAAAATAAAATAAAAAATATTAAAAATACTAAAAAAATATAATCNNNAAATGCTGAAGATATGTTGCTGTATAAAATTAAAATAATATAAAGTATGTTATGAGAGAGATACGTGTTATCACTTAAAGTTAAAAGAATCCATAGTATGTGGTGTGAGTGATTCTTATACGGCTTTCGGACAGATTAGTGTTATCTTGGTATTTTTAGATATTTTTTAGTTCTCATAATAGGTTAATGTTATTTTAGTACTCTCACGTTTTTTAACTAAAAAACACAGTGGTATCAGTGATATATATTGTGAGAGAAACACCTATACATGGCTCTGGAATAAATTATTATTATGTTGGTAATTTTATAAATTTCTTAACTGAAAATACAATAGTATCAGTAATATGTCGTGTGTGAGAGAGAGTACACTTGTGTGGCTCTGATACTCTTCTTAAACTAAAAAACACAATAATATTTTTTTATAAATATTCTTTTCTTTGTTGATGTAATTAACTTTTTCATTCAACACATTTAATAGAATCTATCTTTACTATATATATATATATATATATATATATATTTTCTATTTTTTTTCTTTTATTCTAATTATTTTCTCCCATTATCGTCGACTGGTAACTTAAAATAACTCATAATAAAAGGAACAAAACGTGTTGAATAAAAAAACTGAAATTACAATTACTATAAAAAAATCACAATTTTTTTATTTGAACATTATTACAATTTCCTAAAAAAGATATTAATTGAGATGAGTTAAAATACTAAACATTTTAATCACATAAATAGAGTAATATAAAAAATAAATTTATTATCTATTACATATGATGAATTTGAAAAATTCCAAATTAAATTGATGATGATCAAACATTATTAAAATAATAAATTACAAAATTATTAATTTGACCTTCAAATTATATTTGCTAATTAATAATTTTGTTTCTTGTAAATTTTGTTTTAGGCCGAAAAGAAAAGGAGCAAGCCCAATGTGAAGTTAAAATTCAGCCTTGAAACAAAATGTTTTATTTATTATGGCTGAAAATGCTTGGTTAGTTGGATCAGTATATTGTTGAAATAAGTCCAATATGATAGTGATCAGCCTTGATGCAAAATTATATATGATGAGTGGTTGAATTATTGCTATGATGTTGGGCCAGATTTAATCACTATTGTTAGCCCAAATTAATTTTGGTTAGAAACCAACTAGCATGGTCTAAAAATTAAGAGAGAAAGCAAGGAATGCTTGCAACGGATATCCATCTTCATCATTTAGTGGATTTCAAATTTATTCAACTAGCATTAATAGCATTGGAAAAATGAAAGAAAAAGTTTGAAATTGATTTGATTGCTTTTATTGCTTCACACGTTACTAAGTAAGGGAAGTAGGAAATTAATTCATTTTTAATTTCATTCTTCATTTGCATCGAAAGTTTTCTCTCTTCTCTCTCAAACTTTCGGTCACTTCACAGAGGAAATATAGAAGCTAAGGCAAGTTATCAGAAAGAAGAAGAAGCTAGTAGCAAGGCCATTGTAATGATGGTATCGAGAAAAAGAAAATCAAAAGTATGGTGTGGCTGAGATTTTTACCAAAAAAGGCAAGATGTAGTGAAGTAATCTCAAGCTTTCCATACCCAAAAATGGTGAAAATCCATTTCGGTCAGAGGAAGATCTCTTGAAAGCATGGCTCGTCTCTACCTTTGCTCAACCACTACAGGAGGTAGCTACTATAGTTACGTGGAGAATGAGGCAGAGGATAAGGGCAGGAGGAGCTGTCAAGCATCAAGGACGCATCAAGGGCTAGGAATCCGTCTTGGGGAGCAAGTCAAGATGGAAGGCCCGGATTGATGAAGCTTGGTGTAAAGGGAAGACACAGAGGTAATTGCATGTTGGGTTTTACATTCGGTTTCTTCTCCTCTCTCTCTGACCGAACCAGTTTTTGCATGAAGAAGAAGAACTTGGCTCGGTTCAACAGTTTCAACCTTGAGGCTTCCCCTTCTATAAATAAGGGAGAACAGCTAGGGATTGAGGCAAGGAGTTAGGAGTGCAAAGCACAGAGTTCTCATAGCTACCAAAGCTAACAGAAATTCTTCTTCTTCAATGTTCTTCATTTTGTAATTTTTCTGTTTAGTTTTGTCTGTCTTAAGTCTCATGGAAAAAGGCAAACAGTGAGGTTTGTATGAAAAAGCCATACAGTAGAAAAAGGCAGAGTATACAAAATTAAAAGAAAAAACCATAGATGTCCTAAAGGTCCTTTGTACATCTGTGTTGTGTTTCATGATTCTGTGGGAATCCCTTACAATAGGGGTGTACCGTGTAAGTCACCGAACCGAACCGAAAATTATCGCAGAACCGAACCAAATTTTACAACAACCAATTAAAAATTCGAAAAAACCGTTTTTTTTAATAATAATTGCTCGT
>NC_029792.2:14969870-14971690 GCF_000816755.2 Arachis ipaensis
ATAATAAATTTACATGTTCATATATCATAGAAAATAATAGAAGAAAAAATTGCCAGAGACATGTGTAAATAATTACTATATAAAATTACAAGAGTCTAAAGTATTTGTGGGAGAGACATGTGTTACCACCAAAAGTAAAAAGAATCTAAGGTATGTCGTAGGAGGTTACTTGTGCGACTCTCAGGACAGATTGTTATTATCTTGATCACTTGATACTCCTAGACGTTTCTTGGTTCTAAGAATAGATTAGCTTTATGTTGGTACTTTCACGCTTCTTGAACTAAAAAACACAGTAGTATGAGTGATATGATATGGAAGGGACACCTATGCGACTTCGAGACAGATTAATATTATATTAGTACTCTCAAACACTTTAAATTAAAAAAATACAGTAGTATTAGTGATATGTTGTGTAGGAGAAACAGTAGTATCAGTGATATGTTAATACTCTCGTACGCTCTTTGAACTAAAAAACACAATAAGAATCTTCACCGACAAATTGTGAGTTACACCGTCAAACACATCAACAATATCAATTATCAATTCTTTTAAAATTTATTTTATATAAAATTGATTTTTAAATTGATTTTTAAATAAAATTAATTAAAAAATTATTTTGATACAAATGTAATTTATCAGTTATTTAGGTTGGACAAACATAATTGAAGACTAAAATATTAGAAAATGTTAATTAATTTTTTTTTTTAACTTTGGCAACAAGGATGTGACTAGGATTTAGATATTCAAACTTATAAAGGATAAAGAACAGTAACATTAGTGTGCTGAATATGTAGGGACGTTATAGATCCACTGAAAAAATAATTTTTTGTTTTGTCATAGATAAAGTTTAAAACTTAAGCCGAAATTCGATACACTAATCATCCGCAACCCGTTACAAATTAGATAAGTTAATTAGACTCTTTTTCTTTCAGATGCTAAAAAACATACTTCCTCTCCTGAAATTATTGAACATCATGCTTACTTTTTAGTTACATAATAAACTATTCTTGTGTCTTTGTCTAACAATGTGCTACTCTTTTTTATCTGTTAAAATCATAGATTAAAACTCCTTAAAAATAATTGTTTAAAAAGAACAGATAATAATTTGTATTGAAAGTATAAATGAATTTGAATTATAAAAATATGGGCTAGTATTAAAAAAACGCAACTCTCAAAGAATGTGATTCCCAAAAAAACTCAGTTTATAATCCAACATCTCTAAAATGTTTTATATTAGGATGTCATTATATATATAAGTAGTTAAAGTAGCCTTATGTTTTTGTTTTAGTTGTAATAATTATTTTACAATATTTAAGTAAAGTAATTCTCTCACACAACAATACGGTGATACTGATAAGAATTTGAATCCCTTAGCATATATATATATATATATTTTACTAAAGATAGAAGACTCGAACCTATAACATTTTAATTGAGTATGGGAAGATTATGTCATTTGAGCTATAACTCATTGGCATCTCTTAGCATATATATGTTTAAATTTCATGCCTTCAATGTATAAAAAGTAAAATCTAAGTTTTAATTTTGAGTTGTAGTTGAGCAACTTCATTGATTTCTTAAAAAAAAATATAAAACTATATAAACACAAAAAAAAATCAAATCAATTGATAATTTTTTTTTTTAAATTAAGAGTGAGATTCCAACCCAACTTTTAAGTGAGAATAAAAAATTATGTCATTTAAATTATAACTGTTAGTTTATATTGATAATTAATTTTCATATAAACATGTAGCATAGTTATTCTTTATGCATTCCTTATAAAATCGATCTAGTTCTATTTTAGTTAACGGCTCTCTCTA
>NC_029792.2:14971745-14975688 GCF_000816755.2 Arachis ipaensis
TTATATTAATACTAACTGATTTTTTTATTAAAATTAAATTTAAAAAATTAATTTGATATAAATACTTGTTTGTAAATTTTAATCCAAATACCACGTAAATATATAAATACGACTATACCAGTATGAGTTCCGCGTTTCAGTCAAGAGTAGAAAATGCCACGAATGTTCTTTCAAGTCCGAACCCAATGTGTGTGTGGTCGGCTCCGTTAAGTTTCCAGTATCCCCCAATATTCCAAATTTCCAATACAAAACACACGCCTTTTCTTCCGTCATCGTTACCGTCATCATCATTATGTTACTGTTGCAAGTTGTTGCGGGCTTGCGGCTTCTTTTTCTTTATTTATATCCGCACCACAAAACACAGAACATAACACACTTGCGTGTTCCCTATATATAACCATCCACACCAAAACACACATTCAGGAAACTCATCAAAACCACCACACAAGGAAACGTTCATAAAATAGAAAACCCCCAGAAAAAGGAAAACCAATTTCGTATTCAACACGAATCCCAAGGAACCCAGTCTAGCTCTCAAAGTCTTCAAGCTGTGTGCGTTTGCAGCTTCCTTGAGGTAACAAACTTTTCTCTCCTCTTCAACTTTGATCCATTTTCACTGCTTATTCCTATCAATATTGTGATGGTGAATTTTGAGTTCAACTCTTTCTTCTTGTCGCTTTGATTGGTATAGAAGAGTTGTATTCTGTTTCTTAATGAAAAACAGAAAAAGTAAGAAATTTCCAGGGGTAAAAAAATATGTATATTTGTTGACTAATTGGAATAATAATAATAAAGATGATTACTTTGACTATGTGATTCAGCTACATCACGTTGTTGAACTTTTGAGCAAATGAACTGGGGATTCAATGAGAGAATCTTGACTTTTTTGCCCTTGTTTTGTGTTAATCTTTTCTTCTGTTGAATTTGTTTGCTTCCTTATTATTCTTGCCAGTCACAATCTTTTAGAAATGTGTGCTTGTTTTTTTGTTTTTTTGTTCTCATCCACATGAGATCAATTAGTATTACATCTTTACCTGTATTTTCTTTTTGAAGGGTGAAATGTTTTGTTCTACCCATAAATTTAGGAAGAGGTCACATGAATGATGCCGTTACATATGTCTCATCTTTATCCACTTTATCTAGTTGTGGACAGTGTGCTCGTTTTGCTGTAAGCGGAAAAGATGTGTATAAATAACACATCACACTCTTAAAGATTGTGTTTCCTTATTTGTTTCTGAAAATTTATACACAAGTTTAAAGTTTCCTGCACATGTTGTTGTTAGCTTATTATGGTAAGTGTATGGTTTGATCAGCTTGGATGTTCCAGTTTATGGTTAGTTTCTTTATTCCTTATGCTTGTGTCCTGATTCTTCCATAAATATTAACAAATTCCTCTCTATAATTGCAGAAATTTGGTGTAACTGGTGATGCCATCATCAGAGTATGGATTCACAACAGCTATATAGTTTTGGTGTGACAAGTGCAGGACTACCTTATATTCCATCCTTCCCCGCAATTCCGTCGTCGCAACCCAACAGGCTTCTTGGATCCTTGAAATTTGACACTGGGAACTCGCCCAATTCCCCCTTTTCGACTCATTTTGATTCTGATACTCTTTCAGCTTTTAGTGATAGCCAGGACCAGCAGCACAGCCCTGGAGAAATCCTATCCGGCGTCAGCACCTCGTGCAACTCGCCTTTCGAAACCAATCATTACTTGCATACATCAGTCTCGTCTGCAGACAGTAATAGGGGCAGTTTTCAACTCTATTCTGCCAGGAGCTCTCTTCTGCAGAATGCAAATTGTAACCAGAAAATTCGAAACGTGTTGCTGGAATTAGAATCTGCTCTGATGGCCCCGGACGAAGAAGAAGTCACTACATCGAATGCTTCGATGGTTGAGAGCAGTGGACCAACAACATCTGGCCAAAGAAACAGGTCATGGAGTCATGATCACTACGGCTCGCAATTTGTTCAGAGCCAGGGATCATATGTAACTGGAAGCAGGCAAACAAGTGAGTTTGAACATGTTATGAAGCGCCAGAAATCGATAGTGGAAGCATCATCGCCCCCAGGTTTCCCATCGGGAAATTTGAAACAATTGCTGGTTGCTTGTGCAGAGGCCATGGCTGATGGCAACATGAATGATTTTGATCAATTGATATCAAAGGCTAAAGGTGCTGTATCTATAACCGGTGAGCCATTGCAACGGCTCGGTGCTTACATGGTAGAAGGGCTTGTTGCAAGGAAGGAAGCATCAGGGACCGGCATCTATCGCGCCCTTAAGTGCAGAGAGCCGGAAGGCAAAGACTTACTTTCATACATGCAAATGCTGTTTGAAATCTGTCCCTATCTGAAATTTGGTTACATGGCAGCCAATGGAGCCATAGCCGAAGCATGCCGAGATGAGGATCACATACACATAATAGACTTTCAGATTGCTCAAGGAACTCAATGGATGACTCTCCTCCAAGCTCTGGCGGCAAGACCTCGTGGACCGCCCCATGTGAGGATCACAGGGATTGATGACCCTGTTTCCAGGTATGCTCGTGGCGAAGGACTAGAGGTAGTTGGGAAAAGGCTGGCCATGATGTCTGAGAAATTTCGCATCCCGGTGGAGTTTCATGGAGTGCCGGTTTATGCTCCGGATGTGACCAGAGAGATGTTAAATATCAGGTCCGGAGAGGCTTTGGCTGTGAACTTTCCTTTGCAACTTCACCATACCGCCGATGAGAGTGTTGATGTGAATAACCCAAGAGATGGAATCCTTAGACTGGTGAAGTCGCTTTCGCCCAAGGTGGTAACATTGGTGGAGCAGGAATCAAACACAAACACAACACCATTTTTCAACAGATTCATGGAGACCTTGGACTACTACTTGGCGATCTTCGAGTCTATTGATGTCACACTCCCAAGAAACAGCAAGGAGAGGATCAATGTGGAGCAGCATTGTCTGGCCAGGGACATTGTCAACATTGTGGCTTGTGAAGGGAAGGAGAGGGTCGAGCGCCACGAACTCTTCGGCAAGTGGAAGTCGAGGTTGACTATGGCCGGATTCCGGCAGTGTCCTTTGAGCTCCTATGTGAATTCTGTTATAAGAGGCCTTCTCAGGTGCTATTCTGAGCACTATTCCTTGGTGGAGAAGGACGGAGCCATGTTGTTGGCCTGGAAGAACAGAAATTTGATATCAGCTTCAGCATGGCACTGATAAAAGGATTATATATATATAGGAAATAATTGCTGTAGTATTAGGAAAATTATATATGTTGTTGATTGAGGTTTTAGATTTCCAATGCCATGTATCCTTATTAGGTTCTTAAATTAAATTTTTGTCCATAAAAGTCTCATTTACTAGTCATGCTTTATTTAATACCATTCTTTTATAGAATGTTTTAGGTTATGGCAGTTGTTCTCTTCAAGTTGATGTTGGTACTTGCATCGGGAAAATGGTAACTCAACTACATAGCTTTTTTCGTTGAATTTGCCATTTTTGACTGAATAGTAATTGCTATTCATAACGCTATATCTAGAGGGTTTGTGAAGCTGAATAAGGTCTAAGATCACAAAATATGAAGATATGAATGGATATAAATGAGTTAATGATTGGTTTAACAAAAAACGTAAAGAGAGACAATAATACGGTGAGACGCAGAGACTAAATTATAATGTTCTAGTGGGTACTCCAAGAAAAGAATATTTTTTCTTTCCATATTTAGTACTTTTGTTTGGATTTTCTTTATCATGTCTTTTGTTCTACAAACCTAGTTTAAAAAGTAAACTATTGTTTTCAATCATAGAACATTTAAACACTTTAATAGTTCTATTTATAAAAAAGTAAAACCTCAGATGTAGTCAGATTTTACGTGAAGTTGATATTTGACTGTTAGATGAAAATGTAGTCAAATCAGTCAAATCATTTAAAAAAGAATAATGCTATATGCTAT
>NC_029792.2:14975701-14975955 GCF_000816755.2 Arachis ipaensis
AATAAATAGTAATTTATTTTATAACTTTCTATGATAGAACTGTCTGTTATGTAAATGTTTTACTATAAATAATAATTTATTGTAACTTCTTGTTTTATAGATGAATTATGAGTTTTAATTAAAAATAGGAAGAGCACCAAGCAAAAGAATTGTTCCTGGAGCAACAGAGAATGATAAACCATGTAATAGAGAATGACATGGATTATTATTGTTGTTGTTATGGGCTTTCGTAAGTACTTTATGTCATATGTCAT
>NC_029792.2:14976214-14996734 GCF_000816755.2 Arachis ipaensis
TTTAATTATCTTAATATTTTTATTTAATATTCATATGTATGCTTATTTATTGATTTTAATATAACGAGTTAATAATTATTTTTAAAAAATTATTTTAAAATTTTTGTTTATATTTTTTATTTTATTTTTTTTTAAAAAATTCAAAACGGACCATCCGTTTATCATTTTTTTTTTTTTTTTTTAATTTTTCCTTTAAATGAAAACGGACCCTCTTTTTTATTTTTTTTATTTAAAATTAAAACGGACTCTCCGAATTTTATTAAAAAAATATTTTTTTGTAGATCTCTTCTAATCGGACCGTCCGAGTTCCTTACTCTAAATTCTCGGTCCGATTTCAGCCTGCTAACACCACGTACAGAAAAAATACCCCTATTTTCTATAATGCTGTATCACCCCATACCTCCCTCTCATTCCTCGAGTTATTTCTGTATTTCACTATTTCTCACTCTTTTTTGGGTAAACTACATCACATCTTTCGAGACAGATGTAAAGTTCAATAATCAATGATTACCTAAACGGCTAAAACCGTTCTCAAGAACCTTATCCAGATCATCATCATCAGGTGCCAAAAGCACTATGAAATAATTGAGCCATTCATTTTGATGGTACTGTATCAGATATGCATATCACTTGGCCAGTCATTTTTTGATGGAAATGAATCTGACATCATTTGATCATACACACATAATAGATAGATATCTATTGGGAACTAAAATCTGGATAAGGTTGTGGTTACAATTTATTTGGTCTGAGAGAATTTTTTTAAAATATTCTAGCATTTGTTGTTATTATTCGATATCTTTTATTATATCATAAAAGTAAATCTTTATTTTATATTCTCACCTTTCTTTATCCATATCATTTTGTTCCAAATACTATTTCAATTCTCATCATTGTATATTTTTCATTGTCATGATAGATATATTACAATTTAATTATATTCGATATTTTACTTTTTGTCTTTCCATGAAAATCCGATAGAAATAATTGTTAATATATTAAAAAATGTTAAAAGACTAAAATTTAAAACATTATATTGGAAACAAAACTTAGGATTTTTTTACTAAGATGAATTAAAGAAAACTAGTTTTCTGAATTTTAAGCATAAGATCATCAATAATTTTACTAGATCGATGCATTATGATTTATGAACGACAATATAATTATTATTCTCGAATTACATTTGTTATTATTTTCAACATGTAAAAAATAATAAACTTTATTTCATACCATTTTTCTATTTTTTATTTTGTTGTGAATTCTATTATCGGGTGACCGATGCGGGGCCGAGATTATTGGCTCACGTGCCGAGCTTTTTGTGCAACCGAGGATAAGGGTGACGTATCATAGCCCCCAAGCTTGCCTTGGTACGGACAAGACTAAGGCGAGCTTTTGGACCAAGAGTGCTGAATCCTCGGTTGCTGACTATGTCTCTTATGTGGTCCCTGGAGCCCCCGAGCTTGTCTTAGTGGGGTGTTGGTTTTGAAGCGTTTTTTGTAGCATTAAATGCATTAAATGGTTACTCTGATTTTTCGCGCCCTCATGAGTGATTGATTTGATTGTGCTCGCGCGTTCCAAGGAATCCCTGACCGTCTGATTTGCAGATTGCTGATCGTGGGTTTTTGATGGTTTTGATTAAAGGGCAACGTTTCATATGTAACTGCTTCCTTGCAATAAGCTTGGTTGCCTTTGTTTCTCATTGTCTCTTTTTCTGTGTTGGTGATTTCTGCAATTTGGAGAGTATGAGCAAAAAAGGTGAGTGCTGATTTGCGTTTTCCTTCCCTCTCCCTATCTCATTTTTGTTTTGTGCTCTTTCCATGGAAGAAGAGAAGGTTGAGGCTGTTGGGGGTGATCGCTATAGTTGGGTTGATACTAAGGTTAGGGGTTATGTTTCTCAGTTTAGTGATAAGGAGTCTGTTGAAGTGCTGGGTTCTAATGTTTGGGTTAAAAGTGGAGGTGAGATTAAGATAGAGATACTGCCCTGTGATGCTGATGATCGTGTCTTCCATTGTCGTAGTGATTGGGCTTTTTTCTATATGTATAGTTGCTTATTTACCGAACTAGGAGTTAGACTTCCCTTCACTGAGTTTGAATGTGGCGTCTTATATTGGTTAAATTGTGCTCCGAGCCAGCTTCACCCTAATTCCTGGGGATTTGTCAGGGCGTTTGAGATTTTGATGGAATTCCTTGAGCAGCCGCCCTCTCTTCGTTTGTTCTTCTCTTTGTTTCAAGCTAAAGGGGTTAATCGGGGTCTTTGGGTCAATCTTAGTAGCTACCCCCGCCGCGCTATCTTTGGTCTTTATAAATCTTCTTTTAAGGATTTCAAAACCATGTATGTTAAAGTGAGGAGTGTACCCGAGGAGTTTCCATTCTATCTAAATGAGTTTCTTGTTGAGAAGTTCCCTCTATACTGGTGTTCCGAACCTGTGCAAGCCTTAGACGTGGATGATAGGTCTGTTGAGGATCAACTTGTGATGGAATTTCTGTTTGAGAAGTTGGGCCCAAGGGGGTTACTATCTGTGTCCGAGTTGTTAAAATGGGATCTTGATAGAGAGGCGGTTCTGAGATATCTAGGTAAATTAGTAGTTTTTGCTTTGTTCATCTGTTTTGCCCTAGTTTGTTCTTACTCTGTTGGTTCTCTGTGCAGGTGACAAGGCGCCTACGATTACTACTGCTGGTCTGAAGTCATTCTTTAGTCAGCGGAGGAAAGCTGAAAAAGAAAGTTCGGCTACCAATGCTGATAAAGGTCTTGTGACTCAGCCGGAGCCTGCCCTTAAGTCTAAACGAAAGAGGGGTCTTTCGAAAGAGAAGATTGCTGAGGCTTATCTGAAGGAGGGAGAGTCTTCTATGGAGCTTCAGCGAGTGGAGTCTGCTTATGAGTCTCAGAAGAAACTGCATGGGTATTCAGAGGATGTACATAGTCGGTCTTTATGGGGTAAGTTGTATCCCTTTTCTGTTATGGCGGATGAACTTTGCTGCTTTCCGGACGATATGAAGATGATTGAGGACATCGGGCATGTAGGAGTCAGCCGTTTTCTACAGGTAAGAGTTGTAGCTTGTTTTTGTATGTTAATGTTGTTGATGCTGTTATGATTTGTTTTCTCTTTTCTCAGGTGATCGGTGCGCGCATAGTGGCTGTTGGTCGTGCTGAGGAGCTTGCCCTTGAGAAGGAAAATAAGTCTGCTATGGATGTTACCAAGCTCTCCCTGGCTTTGAAGGAGAAAGAGAGGACCATCGCAGAGCTGTCTGCTGATTTGTCTGAGGAGAAACGCCTTCGGCTTTCATCTGCAGAGGAGGTGAAAGCTGCTAAGGTTGAAAATGATCGTTTAGGGTTGCGGATTAAAGAGTTGCAAGCCGAAGTCTATGAGGCTTTTGCACAGGGATTTGAGCGTGCCGCTTCTCAAGTCCGTGTATTATTTCCTGAGTCAGACGTTGATAAACTTGATGCGACGAAAGTGGTTGTGGGTGGGCAACTTGTGGACGATGAGGCCGCCGCTGCTGATGAGGGCGAGGGATCTAGTATTGGTGACAAAATTGAATAGGTGTTAAGTTTGTGAACTTTGTGTGTAGTATTGTTTTGTAGAATTTTCTTGTTTTGTCTTTTTGGGTGTTTCCTGAATATTTTGATGATACTCTGGCTTCCGAGCTTATAGCTTAGCTTAATGATGGCTCTCTGGTATTTTGAGTATGATGATGAAATGTATGTATAAGCCATTTCTTTTGAACGAAGTTGTTTAAAAATAAGAGCGGGCGCTCTAATGTTGTGATTTATAACTTTGGCTTTATAAAATATGGTGCTCCTACAATCGTAATGAGAATCATATGTTGTGCCGTGATTGCAATTATATGTGTGTTTGCGTTTGATGATTGTTGGTAAAGAGAGCAGTAGCTCAAATATAAGGGTTATGGTAAAGTAATCCCTTAGGATTCGCTCGAAATATTTTGTTTATCTTCTTCTTCTCCGAGAATCATGCTCGGAACGTGCGCGTTTCTCTCCGATTATAGAGCTCGGATTAATTTTTAAATGTTCATTTATTGGAATGCATAGTAGAGAAAAAGGTGTTAGTTTTTTACTTGTCCGAGTATTATGCTCGGTATGCGTATGTTGAATTCCGAGTATGAAGCTCAGATTAGTTTGTTCATTGGAAAAAAACTTGGCTTGTGATGTCAGGGTTCCGAGGATTATGCTCGGATACTTGAAATGTTTACTGACTGAAACGTATGCTAACTGTCAAAACGGGAACTGTTTTGATTGCACATAAGTTGTATGGGTACAATGATTTGTTGCGTCCGGCCTCATTAAAACCCTTTCCGAGTAAAACCCTTGCGTTTTGGGAAAAACCTTCGGAGGGAAAAAGAGTACCATCATTCGCTATTATACAGGCTATGTCAAGACTGATATTTCTTTAGAGAAGAGACGTTCCATGTTCCTGGAAGTTGTTCTCCTCTAAGGGTTTCTAGTTTGTAAGCCCCCTTTCCGAGGTTTTGAAGGACTCGGAAGGGTCCCTCCCAATTTGCTGCTAATTTGCCATGTGCTGGTGGTTTCCGTGCATCTTCTGTTCGTCTGAGTACAAGGTCTCCATTGTTGAATGACCTGTGAGCTACTCTTTTGTGGTGTCTTTGCTCTAGGTATCGTTTTCTGGCCCGCTGCTTTATGGTGGAGATGTCTCTGTCTTCTTCTATGAGGTCCAATTCGGCTAACCGAGCTTGTTGATTATTTGGTTGATCATAGAGCTCGGTTCTTAACGTTGGGACGCTGACTTCTACTGGAATGAGCGCTTCTGCGCCATATACCAATTTGAAGGGAGTTTCCCCTGTGGCAGATTGAATGCTGGTGTTGTAGCCCCATAGGATTTCGGGGATGAGGTCGGCCCATTCTCCTTTAGCTTGCCCGAGCTTTTTCTTTAATCCCTGCAAGATAATTCTGTTAGCTGATTCAACTTGTCCGTTAGTTTGTGGGTGCTCAACTGAGCTGAAGTGATGTTTGATGTTGAAGTGTGTCAGAAAAGTGGCGAGCTTATGGTCTGTAAATTGTCTTCCGTTATCCGAGATTACTTCTCTTGGAATACCGAATCTGCATATGATATTTTTCCATAGAAAAGATCGCACTTTTTCTGCTGTTATGTGGGCTAGTGGTTGTGCCTCTATCCACTTAGAGAAATAGTCAATTGACACTAAGAGGAACTTTACCTGGCCTGGCGCTTTCGGAAAGGGTCCGAGGATGTCTAATCCCCACCTATCGAAAGGCCAGCTTACCTCTGTGGTATGGAGCTCCTCGGCCGGAGTCTCTGAGAGGGTGGCGTGCTTTTGACAATTATCACATGCTTTGACCTTTGTGATGCAGTCCTGTTTTATCGTCGGCCAATAGTAACCTGTTCGCAAGATTTTTGCTGCTAGTGCTCGGCCGCCAATATGGTTGCCACAGGCTCCTTCATGTGTTTCGGCCATAACCTCCTCGGCTTCCTCTTTGCTGATGCACTTGAGCAGTGGTTGTG
Source organism: Arachis ipaensis (assembly GCF_000816755.2). Classification (NCBI taxonomy): domain Eukaryota; kingdom Viridiplantae; phylum Streptophyta; class Magnoliopsida; order Fabales; family Fabaceae; genus Arachis; species Arachis ipaensis. The sequence continues at coordinate 14,981,710 of NC_029792.2, forward strand.
AATATCCTCGCCTGTATAGGGTGTTTCGGAGCACTGTATAGAAGCTTGATCTTCTTCGAAAGAGGGGCAAGTTTGGTTCGTTATTTGGTATGGTGCCTGTGTTTATATAATTGAGGAAAGGTATTCGCCAATCTGGGACCTGTGTAATGCTCAAAATTGTATCCTGCTCAAAACTTGGTTTGTCGAGTGTTAGCTGGGACAGTGCCGATGTGTTTTCGGCTTGCCGAGTTGTGGCTAACTTAGATAACACATCGGCCCTGGTGTTTTGTTCTCGGTTTACATGGATAATATTAAATTCTTTAAATTTTGAAATTAGATCCTTTGTTACGAGCCAATATTTCTCTAACAAAGGATCTTTTACCTGGAATTCGCCCTTTATTTGATGTACCACTAATGAAGAGTCGCAGTAGGCTGTTATCCGAGGTATTTGTAGTTGTAAGGCGAGCTTTAGTCCAGCGAGTAGGGCTTCGTACTCCGCCTGATTGTTGCTTGCGTTGAAGCGGAACTGCAGTTGATTGCTCGCCACCACTTTGTTTCCTTCCTTGAGTAGTATCCCCGCTCCGCTGCCTTCCTTGTTGGATGCTCCATCTACATGTATGCTCCACCTGACCTCTGTATTATGTGTGTCATTGGTCATTTCTGATATGAAGTCGGCTAGCATTTGTGACTTCAGTGTTTTTCTTGATTCGTATTGAATGTCGAACTCGGAGAGCTCGACCGACCATTTTATTAATCTGTCGGCGAGCTCGGGTCTGGTTAGTATTTGTCTTAGCGGTTGGTCTGTTCGCACTATGATTGTGTGGCTTTGGAAGTAGTGCCGTAATCTCCTTGCTGTGGTGATTAGTGCCAGCGCCAGTTGTTCTATCTTCGGGTACCTTGTTTCTGTTGGTTGTAGTACCCTACTGATGAAGTATACCGGGCTTTACTTTTTTCCTGTTTCTGTTACTAAGACCGAGCTTATAGCATGGTTAGATATTGATAGGTATAAATATAGTGGCTTACCTGTCTCTGGCCTTTGGAGGATTGGTGGTGATGTGAGGTGTTGTTTAAGTTCGGTAAAAGCGTTCTCACATTCGTCAGTCCAGGTGAATTTTCTGCCTTTAGAAAATGTCTGGAAAAAGTTATAAGATCGGCTTGCTACTGCTGGTAGGAAGCGTGATAGAGCAGCTATTCTTCCTGCAAGTTGTTGGACTTCCTTTACCGTTTTTGGGCTTGTCATGTTTAGTATGGCTTTGCATTTTTCCGGGTTGGCCTCGATGCCTCGAGATGTCAACATGAACCCGAGGAACTTCCCTCCTTGTACTCCGAACGCGCATTTGTCTGGATTGAGTCTCATGTTATATGCTCGGAGTTGTTTGAAGATTTCTACTAGGTCGTCGCAGTGTGACCCCTGCATAGGTGTTTTTGCTACCATGTCGTCTACATAGACCTCCATATTGCGGCCTATCTACTGTTGGAATACTTTGTCCATCAGCCTCTGGTATGTTGCACCTGCATTCTTTAGGCCAAAGGGCATTACCTTGTAACAAAAGTTCCCATGCTCTGTTATAAAAGCTGTTTTGCTTTGGTCTTCTGGGTGCATTAGAATCTGGTTATAGCCAGAGTATGCATCCATAAAACTCAAAGCTTTGAAGCCAGAGGCGTTATCAACTAATTTATCAATGCAAGGCAATGGGTATGCATCTTTAGGGCAAGCTTTATTTAAATTTGTAAAGTCGACGCACATGCGCCATTTACCTGAGCTCTTCCTTACCATTACCACGTTGGACAACCATGTGGTGAAGCGAATTTCTTTGATGAAACCTGCATTGAGGAGCTTCTGAGTTTCTTCGAGTGCTGCTTGTTTTTTCTCTTCTCCGAGGTTCCTTTTCTTCTGTGCAACTGGTCGGATTGTTTTGTCGGTTGCTAGCTTGTGGCAGATGACTTCTGGGTTGATTCCGGGCATGTCATCTGGTGTCCATGCAAAAAGGTCGGCGTTCTGGCGCAGTATGTGAATGAGTCTTGCTCGGTCTGCCCCTTCTAATGCCTCTCCGACATATGTGCATTGTTTGTCGTCTGCCGTTAGTGTTATTTGTTGAAGATTGTCCATTGGCCGAGGTCTTTCGCCGAGGTCTTCTCTCGGGTCTAGATCGGCTAGTGTTGCTGTGGTGGTGGACGTGTGGATTGCTTGAACCTGGGACCGAGCTTCCTGTTTTGTTTGTATTGATTTTAGGCCAGCATTGTAGCATTGCCGAGCTTCTTGATGGTCGGCATGCACCGTAGCGATCTTGTTTCCCTGCACTGGAAACTTGACACACAAATGTAATGTGGACACCACTGCCCTGAATACATTCAGGGCGGGTCTCCCAAGTATAATATTGTAAGGGCTGTAACAGTTTACTATCAGGTATTGAATATCGATTGACTTTGACATAGGGATTTCTCCCATTGTGGTCTTTAGCCATATTTGTCCCATGATGGGGACTCTCTCTCTCCGGAGAACCCAATTAGCTCTCCGGAGGAGGGCTGTATTAATTTTTCTGATAATTTCATCTTTGTAAAAGTAGAGTAAAATAAAACATCTGCGCTACTACCTGGATCTAACAATGTCTTTCTTACCAACAGTTCTCCGACCTGGATTGAAATTACCACGGGATCATCGAGGTTAGGGCTTGCCGATTTGAAGTCTGCTTGGTTGAAGGATATTGTGACATCTGGTTCTTTGTCCTTTTTTGGTTGTATAGTTCCTTCGATTGCCAGCATTGCTCTATAGCTTCGCTTCCTGGCCGAGCTTGTTTCTCCTCCGCCTGCGAATCCCCCTGATATATGGTTGATGACTCCTCTTGGTGGATCAGGAGTCGTCCTCTCTTTTTTGTCGTCGGCCTTTGGTTGTTTATGTTCTACTCTGTCCGCGTTTCCTCCTCTGCCTTTCCGGGTCTCGACGTATTTGTCCAGCAGCCCTTGGCGTGCTAGCCTTTCTAGGAGGTCCTTTGCAACGATGCAGTCATCCGTAGCATGACCGAACTTCCGGTGGAAAGCACAGTGCTTCGTCTTGTCCACGAACCTTTGATCATGGTAGTTCCCTGCTCGGGCTGGTGGCTTTATGATTTTGGCGTTGAGGATTTCTCTGATGATGTTCTCTCTTCTAGTGTTGAATCTGGTGTATGTGTTGTACTTGGACGCGGGCTTAGAAGGTTTCTTAGTGTCCCTGTTGCTTGGCGATCTGAATGTCCTTTCTTCGTCTCTCCGATGTGGTTGTTTGTCTGGCTTTTGAGCTTCTCGGAGTTCTTCGATCTCCATTTGACCTGCCGCCCTTTCTCGGAATTCTTCTAGCGTCTTCGGCTTTGTTATGGCAATGGTCTCCCGAAATTTGCCAGGCCTGAGGCCGGCCTTGAGAGCGTGCAGGTGAACGGCCGGGTCCAAGTCTTGGATTTCCATAGTGGCATCCGCGAATCTGGTCATGTAGTCTTTCAGGCTCTCGTGCTGACCTTGTTTGATGGTGCCGAGGTAGTCCGAGCCATGAACATAGATTCTTGATGCGGCAAAGTAATCAATGAATGATCTGGCGAGGTCTTCAAAGGATGAGATCGAACCTGCAGAAAGTTTGGAAAACCATAGCAACGCAGCACCATCTAGGTACGTGGGGAATGCTCGGCAGAGAACGGGCTCATTGTTAGGGCCGTTGAAAAACATCATCGATTGGAACTTCTTCACATGGGCCCGAGGGTCGCCGAACCCCTTGTACGGTTCTAGCGCGGTGGGCAGTGTGAAGTTTTTCGGCATCTGGTAGTTTGTGATTTCCTCTGAGAAAGGGTTGTCAAGGGTGAACTTCTCCTTTGGCGGGATGACGTTTAAAGGGTCCGCCGCACTTTGAGCCGAGCCTTTGGAGTTTTCTCCATTATTTTATGTTGAGAGCTCAGCTATCCTCCGTACCTCCGCCTGAAGCTCAGTAATCTGAGCCAGGAGGTCATCCTGTGAGAGTTGTGGATTTTCCTTGTCAGCCATGTCCGAGGATTGGGAATCCTGCAAAATAAAGTAGAAGACTAAACGAAGGAAAAGATGGGGTTAGATGTACTCCGGGCCCCACGGTGGGCGCCAAGTGATTCGTCCGAACACTGGGGAGGCCGAGCTTAAGCGCTTCCGAGTGAGTTGACACCGAGGAGGAAGAGCTTGACGTCGGCCGGAAGTCAAACACCGCGGCGGGAATACCTGCACAAGATACTCCGACGCTCAAGTCAGTAGTGATTCACGGTGAGTGAGTTAATAGAAAAGAGTGAGTGAATAAGAGTGATAGAACCTGAGACCTAGCCAAGCATATTAGCTAGGTTTTATAGAAGTTGTCTTCTGCCCGTTAGTGGATAAGTCCTAGTTTATAGGTTGGTTGAGATATTCTGTTTTGGTGCTGTAAACTAGTTGAGCACGTTTCCTATTTTCAGTTGAGTGATGCTGTTTTGGTCCCGATCACGTGCCGAGATTTGCGGACGGCTGATACGGGACCGAGCTTTATGATGCACGTGTCTTTTTATTCGGACAGGTAAGGTTGAGCTTACCTGCTCTTGTTCCGAGCTTGTTTACTGTGTCGCCAGCCTCAGAGATTTGCTCACCGAGTATTTCGGGTGACCGATGCGGGGCCGAGATTATTGGCTCACGTGCCGAGCTTTTGTGCAACCGAGGATAAGGGTGACGTATCATAGCCCCCAAGCTTGCCTTGGTACGGACAAGACTAAGGCGAGCTTTTGGACCAAGAGTGCTGAATCCTCGGTTGCTGACTATGTCTCTTATGTGGTCCCTGGAGCCCCCGAGCTTGTCTTAGTGGGGTGTTGGTTTTGAAGCGTTTTTTGTAGCATTAAATGCATTAAATGGTTACTCTGATTTTTCGCGCCCTCATGAGTGATTGATTTGATTGTGCTCGCGCGTTCCAAGGAATCCCTGACCGTCTGATTTGCAGATTGCTGATCGTGGGTTTTTGATGGTTTTGATTAAAGGGCAACGTTTCATATGTAACTGCTTCCTTGCAATAAACTTGGTTGCCTTTGTTTCTCATTGTCTCTTTTTCTGTGTTGGTGATTTCTGCAATTTGGAGAGTATGAGCAAAAAAGGTGAGTGCTGATTTGCGTTTTCCTTCCCTCTCCCTATCTCATTTTTGTTTTGTGCTCTTTCCATGGAAGAAGAGAAGGTTGAGGCTGTTGGGGGTGATCGCTATAGTTGGGTTGATACTAAGGTTAGGGGTTATGTTTCTCAGTTTAGTGATAAGGAGTCTGTTGAAGTGCTGGGTTCTAATGTTTGGGTTAAAAGTGGAGGTGAGATTAAGATAGAGATACTGCCCTGTGATGCTGATGATCGTGTCTTCCATTGTCGTAGTGATTGGGCTTTTTTCTATATGTATAGTTGCTTATTTACCGAACTAGGAGTTAGACTTCCCTTCACTGAATCCAATTCAACTCATGTTGACTTTAGTTAAACTTTTGAACTTTTAAATCAATTCTCTCATAAAGATCTTACGGCTTTAACAAAATAAAAATGGTTAAACAATCCTCTAACTAAAAGGGTTGCACTCAATTCTCTGAGAGTTATGCAAAGAGAAGATTAGAGAGAATAGAATTCAGAGAAAAAGAAGAAGCGATTATTGATTATTGTATGTGTATAAATTAGATATATGGGTGTGTTTGGAGATCATGTTGGAGAATAGAAAAGTCTCTTTAAACGTATTGTCATGTTTGGCAATTTTTTAGAATCTCTAATCTAGAAGTGCTTTTACCTCTGAATGTACGTTCACGTGAAGTTACAAATTTAAACTTTTACGTTCACATTGGAAAAATTAATTACCGTTGGAGGAATTATATAAAAAATTTATTCTATATCTACCAACTGTATCCTTCATTTCTTCTATAAAAAGGATGCACATAATCACATCATTTCACATTAGTTCTTTGTATGTTCTTTTTTATAGTTTTTTTTCAGATTTATTTTTATCACTGTCAAGGTAAAGATTTTAATTCTTTTATTATTTTTAATTCTTTCTTTCATATTTTGATTTTTATATTTATATTCTTTTATTGTATTTTTTATTTATATGATAAATATTTTTCATATCATTTTTTTAGTATTCTGATGTTATTTTTTTAATTTTCTATTGTTATATTTTTATTGTATTTTTTTTATTTATTGTTCTTTTTTATTTTTTACTTATTTTTATCATTAACTTTTTTTTATATTATTTTTTTTCAGTGTTCTAATCCCTCAGGTATGTTATTACTTTTTCTATGGTATTCTTATTATTTCTTGTTCATATGAATTCTATTTTTTTCTCTTTTATGCACTATGTTTATATCTTATACGAAGTTTATTTTATTTTTTTAGTTGATATAGTTCATATAATTTTTTTTTATCTTTTATTATATTTCTTTTATTCATATGATATATATGGTTGGTTTTATAAAATTTTTATCGTTTTATTTTATATTTTATTATACTTGATTTTTGTTTCGGCTGAAATTTTTTATTTTTTATTCGACTATGTAAAATTTATAATTATAATTCTCATATATTATATTTTATTGTAATTTTTTTTATAATATAGATTAATTGATCCCATTAAAAAATATAAATTAAATAAAAAATTATTCATAAGTATTAATAAAATTATGAATGTTGGATGCCAAAAAAGGTCTTATAAAAATAAAATTATTGAGAGTACGGTATAAAAATAATATTAAATTAACATTCTCACGTTATTATCTGTTTAAAAAAACAGCAACGTAATGGAACCACTCTTATAAAAGAAGGTTGGAAGGATGCTTTGTTTCAATTTAATGAAAAAACTGGAAAATAATATGATAAGATTCAATTAAAAAATAAGTGGGACAATCTTAAGAAGAAATCATTAGCATGGTACAAGTTTTTTGGCAAAGAAATGAGTTTAGGACGGGATTATACTAAACATACTGTTGATGCACCAAATGAATGGTGGGAGAGAAAACAATTGGTACATAGTAACTTATTATTAAAGCAAAAATTTTAACTTTAATTTTGGTAATAAGTCTTGTGTTGATTAGTTGTACACATGCAGGAAAATTCCTTATATGGAAAATTCAGAAATAAAGGATTTCTTTTTAAAGATGAGTTAACTATATTATTTAAAGGTATTATGGCCGATGACAAATTTGCTTGGGCTCCCTCATCTGGGATATTACCTAGTGGCATAGAAGAATATGATGATGGATATCAACCATACTTTGAGGAAGGGTATGTTGATATAGAAGAAGGTTCTGGAGATAGTGAAGAAGGTATAGGTGTAGTGTGGGAGTTAGTTCTGAATTTCAACACATAAATATTAACTCTTCTCAAGAAAATAATAGTCAAAAGAGTACGGGAAAAAGAAAGAGAGATGTGGTTTGTTGAAACAACAAAACAGAAGAAAAATTTTAAAGTCCCTGCCTCAAAGCAAATTGCCGATGCAACAAGTAAAATTGTCTCTGCATCTGAATCACGCTCAACTATTGTGTCCACATTTCTAGTACCCGGTGTATCTATTGGGAAAGTAATGGTTGAGATTCAAAAGATGGAAACGATCACTAATGATGTTGTTGTCAACTATTGTGTCCACATTTTTATAGTTGTTGTTGTCAACTAATGATGTTTAAACCTGCTAGAGAAATGTTTGTATCCTTACAAGGATATGAGCAAAGATTGTTGGATTGGCTCAAACATGCAACATATAATTCACCACCATTCATGCAAAATTAATATTTTTTTATGATTTTCATGTAAAACTAGTTAAGTTATTATTGTACTCCATTTTAATTTATCCATGAATTTTTTGTTATACTAGGATAAGACAATAAAAAAATTTGTGTATTTTTATTTAGTTATTTATCATTTTATATAATGTTTGTGGTACTTAATTATTGTTCTTATTATATAAAATTTATTTCTTAGCTTGGTATTGATAAGAATTTATTTATATTCTTATGTGGGACTTAATTTTTGTTAATTAATTTGGAATGAATATGGAGTATTTGTTTGAAGAGTATGAAAAGGAACAATATAAAGAATTAAAATTACTTTTCATTATAGAAGAAGAAATAGATGAAATGGAAAATATTTCTGCATTAATTAGTCAATATGCAGTCAATTATCTGTGCAAAAAACCATGCAGAACTAGTGAACAAACAGGTTATTTATGGGTGCAAGAAATTTTATGTGGCCATGGCATTCGTTGTTATGAAATGTTTCGGATGGAAAAACGTATTTTTTTTTTCAATTTTGTGATGAACTAGTTGAACAAGGATTAAAATGTACAAGACAAATGGGAGTTCAGAAAATGGTTGCAATGTTCTTAAATACTGTTGGTCATGCAGTGGGTAATAGGATGATACAAGAAATGTTTCAACATTCTGGAGAGACCATAAGTAGATATTTTCATGAGGTATTGGTTGCTTACTTGAGATTATCTATTAAATATATTAAGCCATCGGATCCTAAGTTTCAGAATGTTCATAGCAAAATAAAAAATGACCAACGATATTGGCCATTTACTGCGCATGATGCTCATGTATTTGATAATGATATTACAACTCCTACCATGAATTTTCCGCATCCTCCTCCAGGTTAATTTTTATCATTTTCTTACAAATAAACTATATTTACTTGGTTATCATGTAACTATTTTTTTCTTCATTAGGTAAATATTATTTGGTAGATGCCGATTATCCAACCGAAAAGATATATTTGTGCATATAAATGTGAGCGCTATCATCTTGCAGATTTTAGGCGTTCTTATGGATTTACAAATCATAATGAAGTATTTAATTATTATCACTCAAGCTTAAGATGCACAATAGAAAGAACTTTTGGAGTGTGAAAAAATAGATTTACTATCTTGCGACACATGCCCAAGTTCAAAATTGAAACTCAAGTGCAGATAGTGTGTGCAACAATGGCTATTCATAATTTTATTAAAAGACATTTTGAAACAGATACTGAGTTTAATCAATATGAACATGCAAATATTCTTGGTGGAGAAGATAATAGTTATGTTGGTGAAAACTCAGATCAAACTCTAACCATCAGCTCTTCTGCAGAAATGGACCGTGTTCGAGATTTGATTAGGAATCAAATTATTAATCACATGCAGTAGAAATAATAGTGTTCTTATGTACTAATTTTATATAAGATATTATTTTTTATGTATTTCATTAGTATTTTATCTTTTAATTTAATATTTATTAGTGTTTTTATGTATTAAAATATATTTTGTCAATTTTTATATGTTACTTTAATTTAGTAAGTAAATATTAACTTTATTATAAAATTAATTAATAAGATTTATTCAAATATCTAAAGTAAAATAATAGAATAATATAAAAATTATTTTAATTGATGTCTCTTTTAGTAATTTTTCATCTAAAAGTGATTTTGAGTAGTATAATCTAAACAACATTTACTTTACTATAATCCATTTTGACATAAAGATTACCAAACATAAATCACGTTAATACAAACTTATTTTTCATCAAAATCAAATTTGCAAAATCAATTCTATACAAACTTCCGTTTGTAAACTGTAATCCAAATACACACTAAACCATAAACAGAAAGTGGTTATGGTTATTAATTTAACAAACTCTCAAATAATAATGTTTTATCAGTAGTGGTTTTTTTGTTTTGTTGTTTCTTTTTCGTTAAGAGCCCATTGTTTTTCACAAAAATAAACATAAATTGAGTTAAGTATTTGCTATAAAGAAAAAGGTTTATATTTGTATTTTTACTATTCTGACTTTTTATTTACAATGACAAAAATCGAATTCTAGATTGATTGATTATAAAAATTATAAAATTATAAACGATTTTATATCTAATATTATTGTTTTTTAGTTAACAATAGTTTAAAAAATTAGACTAAACCAGTCACTTAACCAATCTAGCTTAAGCAAAGGAAAAGCCAATCAAAAGGTCAAAAATGATAAAATTAGTCAAAAACTAGTAAATTAATAGTTTAATTATTCTGTTTCTCTTTATAATTTTATTGAATTTTTAATTAGGTTTTTATATTTGTTTTTTTTTTTTTTAAATTAGGTACCTATACTATATCAGATCTTGTAATAAAATTCATAATGTGACAAAAATATTGGAATTAACAGAATATTTTGTTTAACTATACAGAATATTCAGTCAAGTGTTAGGCATATTCGTTTTGTTTAATAAAATATTCCGTTAATCCTAATATTTTTGTCACGGTAGAGATTTAATTACAAAATCTAATATGATATAGGAACTTAATTGAAAAGAAAAAAAGTATAAGGACATAATTGAAAATTCAATGAAACTATAGAAAACGACAGAGTAATTAAACCTAAATTGATTAAATAATAGTCCATTCTTTTATTGAAAATTTGGTTAAAAAATATTTTTTTAGAAAATATATATTTATTATATAAAAATATATTATTGGATTATACTCAATTCAATCTTGATTAAATATTTAAATTTGTGAATTTCTAATTTTGCCCCTTCAATAACCATTTCAGTGTTTAGATGCTTGTGATTAATCGAAGGATAGATCAAACTCTTATATTATTACTACTAGTTTTCAAAAAAAAAAAGGAAAGAAAGAAAAACAGTTAACGTGAATGATTTGGAGATTTGGAGCATAGATTGGAGGAAAATACATGTGAACATTCCTCTAACTCTATGCGACTGATATTCTTACATTGATCAACAATAATGTGCGCTTAAATTTGAAATCTACATGAGCAATATATAGTCAGCTACGGTCTCCCCCCAAAGTTTTGTGGATTCAATATTCAAATTCAATTAAATGGTATTAGTAAAACACTTTGCACTTTTGGAATTTTCTCCATTCTTCTCATCTCTCTAAGCCTATTCTCTTCCTCAATTTCAAGAAATTGCTCTGCATGTTACACATAGACAAACAATATATATTTCCAACAAACTAATCTTTAATAAAATTAAAAAAAGACAATTATTTTTAAATTTTTTTTATTAGAAATAATCATTTTTGCTGATGTGTAAAATTACGCATTAAAATTAAGTTCTAGACATTAATACGTCTTAATGCTTAAAAGCTAATCTATCAATTTTGTTTCGTTAGAAATGAAAATTAAACAATTTGTCCCATGTTGAACCTCCGTGCAAATTGGAAATTGTTCTTCACATATAAGTACGAAATCCAGAACGTAACAATGTCAACATTGCCTTCGTTATTCATGTTGAACAGATGAAAAGAAATTAAAACTCGTAAAAGGAATTCCACGTTGAATGATGATCCATATCAATCTTATTACTTTGCGGTTTGGCCACGCAATCAACTCCATGAATCAGAAATAACTTATAAATAGACCCAGTTAACGAAGATCCTTCATCATATCATTCTCATTGCTACACACACATAATCATATACACATCCTTACATTAATTAAGACCTTAGCTTCCACATTACCATATATCTCAAAGCCAGTTACAATAAAAATATAATAATGACTGTTACAGCTAATTCTGATCAACATGCATCATCTTACATTGCACGACCATGTGCAAATTTTCGTCCCAACATTTGGGGGGATATTTTCCTTCAATATCATAATTCACCATTGGTATATATATGTTACTTAGCTAAGATATCTCATGATCATTAAATATGAGTTTAACATTTTTTGGTTTTTGTTTTTTACACTCGGGAAATATCAAATTAAGTTTCATACATTATTTTGACATGAAATTTAGAGCTTTAAAAAAATATTATTTTCCCTCATATATATATATATATACAAGGTATCCAAACCCTTATATATATAACATTTGATTCATGTAAACTATTTGCAGGATGTCGTGAATGAAAATATGAGGCAACAACTTGAAACATGTAAAGAGGAAGTGAAGAAGATTTTTCTATCTTCTAGCAATACTATCTCACAAAAATTAAACATCATCGACTCAATGCAACGTTTGGGTATATCTTATCATTTTGAACGTGAAATTGACGAAGCATTAGAACAAATCCAAAAGATTTCCATCAATAATGCACTCGACATAGGAGAAGGTGACTTACACTCTATTGGATTACTCTTTAGATTGTTTAGACAAAAAGGATATCACATTTCATCAGGTACATATATATTTATAATCTACTATAGCTTCTTTTTATATACACACCACCTATGTTGATATATAATATTGTTTGTGATTAATTTATATAGACATATTCAACAAATTCAAGAATGAGGAGGGAAAGTTCAATGAAACCATTGTGGAAGATGTTGAAGGATTATGGAGTTTGTATGAGGCAACACAATTAAGCACTCATGGTGAAGATTCACTAGATGAAGCACATGATTTTGCTTACACTAACCTCAAGTACATGATCACCAATAATAAGTTGAGCACATATCTTGCTAAGCAAATTGATCAAAGCTTAACGCTACCAATTCACAAGGGAGTTCCAAGGATAGAGACAAGACGTTACATGTCTTTCTATGAAGAGGATCCTTCTCATGACAAAGTCCTTCTAACTTTTGCAAAATTAGACTTTAATGTTTTACAGAAAATGCATCAAAAAGAACTTGGAAATATCACCAGGTACGTGCTTAAGTGACTGAAGTTTACACATAAGATAGGGTATAACCAAGTGGTAGTATTTCTTCTCTCTCTTTTTTTTTTGGTTACTTACAATTGCTTTCTTGGACTGGGCAGCAAAGAATAATGGCAAAATTATTATTATACGAAGCCCAAGTCCAACAGCGTAGTAGGTTTTTTTTTTTATCATTATAGGGCTTTTAGGGTGACAAAAAAGGAACAAGTAATAACAATACTAGACCAAGACCAAAAAATAAGAAACCAAAACAACTTGGCAACTTATCTTACAGATACCATGGAAATATAGAAGGTGAAAAGTCTATACCAAAATAAAAAAAAAACAAAACTCAGCTAAGACTAGAATATGGTTTAAAAATCTCATAGTGTGGGTTGATGGGTGTATGAGTAATGTAATGACAAAAAAGTTAAAAGATAATCAATGAAATTTTGGACAAAATAAAGGGTAAAAAATAGATGAAATATCATAACTAAAAATAAAAATAAGCATGAACCCATTTTCTATCAACCAACATTATGACTTAACTTTGCATTATTATTAATTTATTATTGTTACAATTGCAGGTGGTGGAAAGAATCAGATTTTGCAACTAAGGTTCCTTACGCTAGAGAAAGGGTGGTTGAGGCATACCTTTGGCCATTTTCTATGTCTTCAGAGCCTAAATATAGCACTCATAGAAGGATTGTTGGCCAATTGATTTCATGTATTTGTCTTCTTGATGATACTTATGATGCCTATGGCACACTTCAAGAACTTGAACTCTTCACAGAGGCAATCAAAAGGTTAAGCGAGAAGAGAAAAAAAAAAAACCTTATCTTGAACTTGATAAAAAAGAATGACTTAAAAAATTTCTCATATATAAATATATCTTCTATCTTCCTCACTAACTTTCTTATGTTATTTTCATTTTCATTTTCATCAGATGGAATGCTAATCCTATCAAATCTCTTCCAACATGTTTCAAAGTGGTATTTAACGCAATTTTAGAAGTGGTGGATGAAATTGAATCAGCAGTAGTAGATGCGGAAAAATCAAGCCTAGTGTCGAAACATGTTAAACAAGCGGTAGGTTTAAAACTAGTGCTTATTTTGTATCCATAGTGAAAAAAAAAAAAAATAACGCTTTAGTTTGCAATAATTAACCTCCACTTTAGTTAATTAATCGTCATTATAATTGTTGTATATACTTGCAGTTTCTGAATTTGGCTGAAGCTTACTTGTTGGAAGCAAAATGGTGCAATGAGGATTATGTTCCAACTTATGATGAGTACAAGGTTAATGGAGCTATGTCTTCTTCATTGCAACTTCACATAGTAGCATTTGTTGGTCTTGGTGAATTTGCAACCAAAGAAGTCTTTGATTGGATTTTTAGTGATCCAACAACAATCATAAAAGCTGTATCACTTGTTGGCAGACTCAAGGATGATCTGGCTTCACATAGGGTGAGTTATTTCTCACTAATAATATAGTTTAATTTTAATGTCTCCTAAAATGTTTTACACTGTCATTCAATTACATCTAATCTTATAGATGATTATTAATAATAAAAAAATAGTTATTTTTGTTAATATGACAATATATAATTGAATGCACGTGTAAAATTATTTTATATTGATAATGTATAAAAAATTAAATTTTTAATAATAATATATCATATCCTTTTTCCTCCAAATTTATTATTATAATCTCTAAGATATTAATTGTTTTACAAGTTATAATTTTGGGTTTGGTTAATTTATTTTTATAGTTTGAGCGGGAAAGAGATCATGTTGCTTCAGCAGTTGAATGTTGCATGAAGCAATATGGAATTTCATAAGAAGAGACATACAAACTCATTCAAAAGGAAATCAAAGATTTTTGGAAGGATATAAATGAAGTGTGCCTCAATCCAAATAATCATATTCCAAAGGCAGTGCTTGAATGTATTGTTAATTTGGGACGTATATCTGAGTTTACATATGCAAACTTTCAAGATAGATTCACAAACGGAGAATTTATGAAAGAATGCGTTTCTGAACTACTTTTAGATCCCATCGCTATTTACTAGTTTTTTATAAATCATACATAAAATGCTGAAGATGTGTTTGGAATAATAAGGAGTGAAACTATATATAGTAGTTGCCCTAAATCTAGCTAGGTCAAGATATGGAAAATGTCATCAATCTTGTATAATGAATAATTATACAATAATTATCTGTTATTTTGTATTGAATAAAGATATTGTATTATTGTTCCTACCTTTGTACTTCAAATATAATGTCTAAAAATATCATTAATTATAATTTTTGTTTTCAATGTTTATCTTCTATATTTTATTTGTTCAATAATCAATATAGTTAATTAGTATGTGTCATAGGATTGAGTGCATCTAACTTAATCGAAAAAAAAAAACTTAAGAAATAAATTTTGGCTTTTATTTATAAAAATTATTATA
>NC_029792.2:14996741-15009241 GCF_000816755.2 Arachis ipaensis
CTGATTATTTATCTTCTATCTTTATGAACTATTTTTTTTTTTAAATTTAAGTTATATATATAAATACTAGCTCACTACTGACTCTATAATAATCTGTGTGTTCAATCACAATGTAGTTCCTTTCTTCTCTCTTTCTCTTCTATTTTTCGTTCTCCTTATCTAATTAGCTCCTTCAATCTCTGATCCTTATTCTGTTGTAAACTCCTGATACCTTACATGGTATCAGAGCTGAGTATTCCTCCTCTATGACCCTTCTCCATTGTGGAGTTGCCAGTGCTTCAGAGATTGACTTGGGTAGGGTATTGACTGAGCTTGATGCTGAATCCACTACTGCATTGAGAACTTTGGGTTTAAAGATTTCACTTTTGCTCCTGGTTTGCATGTGGTGGCTATTCTAAGTAGCTGTTTCAGCAATGTTCAGGTAAGGAGGATGAAAAGTGTATGTATGAAAAGTGTATGTAGTTGGAGGGATAGTGTTTGAGGGTTGTGTATGGTTAGGTTGGGAAAAATTGAGAAAGAGGGTTGGATAGGAAATTCTTGGTCAAATTTGCGCTTCTTGAATATGAAAAGTGTATGTAGTTATCAAACCCGGACAGGACCGTCCGATTTGACAAAAAACCGGTGAACCGAACCTTTAACCAGTCCGGGTTAACAATAAAACCACACAAACAAACGAACAGGTTCAGTTTGACACGGCGTCACCTACTGGGTTCGAACCTGGCACTTCTGGAAAATAAAGGGATTTGTGACCACCAGGCTACCATGCTTTTTTGATTTTATTAATGCCTTTTTATAAATATATTATAATTAAAAAAATTAAATTTTATATAATTATTTAATTATAACCGAGTCAACCGGTTTAACTTGTGACCCAACGGTTGAACCAGTGACCCAGTGACCCAGTAGTCTCACCGGGTTGATTACTGGTTCGGTTCTGATAACTATGATTTTAACAGGGTATAGTTTGGTGTGGTGTTGAAGAGTACTTCTAGCTAGTGGGGATTTAAAGTTCAGTACTAGGGTGGGGAGTCTGTTGATTAGGTAGGTGGAGGTTAGGATTGCTTCATCCCAAAAGGAGAGAGGCAAAGAGGCTTGGGAGCAGGGGAGAAGCTAGGTTGAAGTTTAGGGAGGGGCCAAAAATTAATTTTGTAATAGAAAAAGAGTAAATAAAATTTTTAAGGGAGGCTAAAGTAAAATTTATACACAATTTATAAAGAAAATTTAAAGTTTGGGAGGGGCCATTGCCCCCCTTTTGCTATATGTGGCTCCGCCCCTACTTGGGAGAGAAGAGTGAGAGCTGTTTCAGTTAGGTGGCGATGCTTACGCTCAACACACCCATTTTGTTGGTGTGTGTGAGGACAGGTAAGTCTGTGATGAATTCCTTGGTTCTTGAGGTATTGTTGAAAGGTGTTGGAGAGGTATTTTCCACCATAGTCAGTCTGTAGGGCTTTGATAGTGTTGCCTATTTATTTTTCCATCAGGATTTTATATTGGAGAAAGGCTGTGAAGGTTTGATTTTTGGTATTTAGTAGATAGGTGCAGGTGTATCGGCTGTAGGCATCAATGAAGCACACATAGTATCTGATGCCGGACCTGCTGGGTTGTGGTGAGGGGCCCCAGAGGTTAAAGAACACTAGTTCTAAGGGCTGTGTGTACTGAGATTGAGAGGGAGAAAAGGAGAGCTAGTGAATTTTGCTGATGAAGTAAGAATTGCAAGGAAAAGTGATTTTAGTGGTATAGAAGGGGATTTGTTGGTTGTTGAGGATGGCTTTGGTGATATTGTTGGAGGGGTGACCGAGTCTTGTAGCCAAAGGTTTTCACCAACGCCAAGAAGTTGACTATGACCAAATTTTCAGTCCTGTAGTGCGGCCTGCTACAGTTCGAGTCATGCTCAGTGTGGCTCTTGCAAAAGGATGGAAAATTCATCAATTCAACTTCAACAATGCGTTTCTCAATGGGGATCTTCACGAGACTGTTTACATGTAGCAACTAGAAGGGTTCAAGGCCCCAAACTCCCTCCAAGTCTATAAACTCCAAAAATCTCTATATGGACTCAAACAAGCATCTAGAGCCTGGTTCACAAAGTTCAGCTTTGCACTTCAAAAATTTGGCTTCACAAGCACTCAGTCAGATGTCTTTCTGTTCACAAAGTTCACATCATCCTCAGCTACATACATCTTGGTGTATGTAGACGACATCCTTGTAACTGGTAACTCTGAATTTGATATTAAGGCACTCGTGAATGAACTCCACAACATTTTTGCCTTGAAAGAATTGGGAGAAATGAACTACTTCCTTGGCATTGAAGTAAAAATCCCTGATGACACAGTGACTCTCAAGCAAACAAAGTATGATGGTTTATTAGTGGCTAAGAGAAGGGGGGAGGGTTGAATATTAGTCCCTTTTTCACTTAATAACAGTTACTGTCCTTTGAAATACTTGAGGAGATATTTCTTGTTTTTGTCTCGTGCCTAGTCAAGAGACTTTTTCTTTTTGTCTCGTGCCTAGTCAAGAGACTTTTTCTTTTTGTCTCGTAACCAGCTAAGAGATATTTTTTCAGTTTTGTCTCCTATGCAGCAGAAACAGAAATGGAGTAGAAGAGAGAGAAAATCACACCAAGATGTATCATGGTTCAGCTGCTAAGTGCAATGCAGCCTACATCCAGTCTCCATCACAACAATGATGGAATTTCACTATAATCATGATTACATACACCAATTCTCCCTAGGAACTACCCTTCCTATCCGGGACAAGTCCAGAATCTAATCCCCAATCCTGAACTTGACTTGGTCACTGCCAAGCTTTCAACTGCTAAGTGCTAACCCAACTTGCAAGGGGATTCCCACAGAATCATGAAACACAACACAGATGTACAAAGGATCTCAAAAGACATCTATGGCTTTTTCTTTTAATTTTGCACTCTCTGCCTTTTTTCGCTCTATGGCTTTTTCTTACAAACCTCACTGTTTTCCTTTTTCCATGAGACTCAAGACAGACAAAATTAAACAGAAAAATTACAAAATAGAAAATATTGGAGGAGAAGAACTTCTGTTAGCTTGGGTAGCTATGAGAACTCTATGATTTTCACTCTTAACTCCTTGCCTCAAGTCCTGGCTATTCTCCCTTATTTATAGAAGGGGAAGCCTCCAAGGTTGAAACTGTTAAACCGAGCTAAACTTCTTCTTCTTCAAACCAAAACCGGTTCGGCCAGAGAGAGGAGAGGAAACCGAATGTAAAACCCAACATGCAATTACCTCTGTGTCTTCCCTTGTCACCAATCGTCATCAATCCGGGCCTTCCATCTTGACTTGCACTCCAAGAAGGATTCCTAGCCCTTGATGAGTTCTTGATGATGACAGCTCCTCCTGCTCTTATCCTCTGCCCCATCCACCACGTAGCTACAGTAGCTACCTCTTGTAGTGGTTGAGCAAAGGTAGAGACGAGCCATCCCTCCAAGGATCTTCTTCCTCTGACCGAATGGATCTTCTTCCATTTTAGGGTATGGAGAGCTTAAGATTACTTCACCACATCTTGCCTTTTGTGGTAAAGATCTTAGCCACAACATACTTCATATTTTCTTTTTCTTGATGCCATCATTACAATGGCTTCTAGCTTCTTCTAGCTTATTCTTCTTTACTCTGATATCTTGCAAAAGCTTTCATATTTTATGTGAAGTGACCGAAAGTGAAGAGAGAGTAGAGAGAGAAGAGAGAGAAATTGAAAGACTTTGAATTAGGAAAGAGAATGAAATTAATTGAGTTTGTTTCTTCCCTTTTGTTGAGTAGCGTGTATCATTAATGATAGCAATCAAATCAATTGCTATTTCTCTCTCATAATTCCAATGCAATTAATGTGAGTTGAATTTAATTTGAAATCCATCTTATGATGAGAGGAAGAGAGTGACCCAACTAAGCATGCAAGTTTCCCTCTTTCTCATTTTTCAATTTGGACCAAGCTAGTGGATCTCTTCTTCAAAAATGATCCGGACTAATATTTTAAATTTGGCCCAACAAGTATAATGACAATTTAGCCATAACACCTTAAACAATTTTGAACTAAGGTTGAATATTATATTTACATTGGGTTTGCTAATTTTTCTTTCCTTTTTGGCCCTTAAACAAAATCTGCAAATAATCAAAATTATTAATTAGCAAATATGAAATTAAGGCTCAAATTAATAATTTTGTAATTAATTATATTAATAATGTTTGATCATCATCAATTTAATTTGAAATTTTCTAAACTCATCAAAGTACATTAAGGACCTTTTGAAACGGGCAGAAATGACCCATGCAAAACCTGTAGCTACTCCCATGACCTCCTCCCTAAAGCTGTCTGTCTTTGGAGATGGCTCTTTCAGCAATCCCACCCTGTTCAGGTCTATTGTGGGTGGTCTGCAGTATGCCACAATTACAAAGCCTGAGATCTCCTTTTTAGTGAATAAAGTAGCCCAGTTTCTTTACAATCCTCTTGAGTCCCATGGGAAAGCAATAAAAAGAATTCTCAGGTTCAGCAAATTCACAAACTTTAGGATCTATGGTTTTTGCGACTCTGATTGGGCCAGTGATATTAATGATCGCAAGTCAACCAATGGGTATGGCATTTACCTTAGCTCAAATTTGGTTTTATGGCAACAGAAAGCAAACGACAGTGTCGAAGAGCAGCATTGAAGCTGAATTTTGGGGGATTGCAGATGCTGTGACTGAAATTATCTGGCTTCAAAACCTTCTTAGTGAAATCAGAGTCTCGTGCTCAACAAAACCTGTGGTATACTGCGACAATCAAAGTACAGTCCTACTCTTTGCCAATCCAATTCTGCACAACAAGTCCAAACACTTTGTCCTCAACCAGTCCTTTGTCTGAGACTATGTAACCAGAAAAGAAAGATTTGTTCAACATATCCCAACTCAAGATCAACTGGCTTACACCCTATCCAAACCTCTCTCAACTATAACCTTTGACAATTTCAAAAAACTGCTAAGAGTTTTCAATGCAGCATCATCATAGTCCCTTGTTTTGAGGGGGTATGTTAATGTAGTCGCTCTCTAGAAGTTCTCTTTGTTCACTCTCTAGAAGCTGCTTGTGCCAGCTCAGCTGGAGTTAGTTACAGCTGTTAGTCTCTCAACTAACTTGCTGCTTCACACCCACACACACACCTTGCATTTCACTCAACTTGTATAAGTACTAGTTCATTACTAACTCTATAAGGTATCAGTAGCTTACAGTAGAGTAAAGATCACAGATTGAAAGAGCTAATTAAACAAGGAGAACGGAAAGTGGAAGAAAAAGAGAAGAAAAGAACTGTATTGTAATTGAATACACAGATTATTACATAATTAGTAGTAAACTAGTACTACTAAATGCTTAATTGTTACTCAATAAATAATTAATCAGATCCAAACAAATAATTATAGAAAAACACGATTTAATATTACTCACGACCTCACATTTCTATTTTCCATTTAAAATAAAAAATAAAATCCCTAAAAACTCTCTTATGTTCAAATCAATTTCTGTATATTCAAATCAAACAGAAGAAAATATGAAAAAAAAACCTCCCTACCTTTCTTTTATCCCCTTTCTGGTTCGGCCCTTTTCCCTTCAAACAATTGTTGCCTGGATAGTTTTTTCATTTGCAAATTATATTAATTATGAAAACTGTGAGTTTGATTTGGAATTATGATTTATTATTATATTCATCAATCATTGAGTTGCCTTTTCAAGACCATTTGGATATTTATTAATTATTTATCAAAAAAGGAGAAAAAAGAAAAATGCAAAAGCACTCACTTGGCCCTGCAAAAGTTGTAGATAGAATTTCCCTAATAAAACATGCAAAGATCTTTTTTTCACGTGAAAGAATAAATATATTACAGATATATCTTTTTTGATTTTGTGCAATATATTATCGTCATTATTGATTCAACATTATTTCGAGTTTTCAACATCAGCAACATCAACCCTTAAATTGAAATGAATATAATAAATATATATGGTATATAGATTCTATGGTGTTTAATTTTTATCTAATTTATTTTTTATAAAAAAACTAGAATAAGCCAAGGGAAGTTGCAAATTACCTAAATAAGTCAAAGTGAATTTCGTTTCAGCAATGAGCCAAATCATATATTTATATAATTCGAACCAATGTGGTTCGAACTCGAATCATTAATAATTCGAACCAAGCCAGTTCGAATTACATGGAGATTAGTTGGTTCAAGTAATTCGAACCAAGCTGGTTCGAATTACAGAGGGAGAAGCTGCAACATATAATTCGAACCAAGCTGGTTCGAATTATAGGGAGAGATGCTGCGTCAAGTAATTCGAACCAAGCTGGTTCGAATTACACAACAACTAATTCGAACTAGTATGGCTCGATTTAATGGTAGACAGAGCAGTATATATAGGGTTGTAAACGTGAGTTGCTCTCATTAGAGGGTGTAAGATGGCTAGTGAGGAGAGTTTTATTGTTTTGGTTCACCACAGAGGATCCATTAAGAGGAAAACTCGTTCCGGTGTGAAGTTCACAGATAAGGATCCTCTCTGTATTGTCGTGAATCCAACGACGAGCTATGATGATATTGTTAGATCTGTTCTGATGAAACTTGGTCTGGAAGGTGCGAAGCAGGTGAAGAAGTTTTTCTACCGCATTCCAATCACGGTCCTGCAGAATACCGTGAAGTATGATTGTTTCACCATTGGCAGTGATGAGGACCTGCAAGTCATGTTTCTTTGTCGGAGGCAGTTTCCGGAGGTGAGGACACCAAAATTGTTGGCAAAGCTGGTTGATGTGGTATCCAGCTCAGGGGTTTCGAACCGGAATACCACCACTGTAGCCACGGCGGCCGGTTCCAGTTCCAGGCCTGCCGTTGCTTCTTCCTCCGTCCCTGTGTACGAGCCAGCAGTCCAACCTGTCGCCTCCCCGTCTTTTGCTGTTGATCTCAATGACGGTGTAGGCGACGAGGTAGGATCATTTGATATTCTGTCGAACACTTTACAGGGCGTTCCACCGGTTGGCGTCGGAGACAGATTGTTGGGTGATGCAGAGGAGGACGATGTCGAGCCGGATATGATTGACGATGACAGCGGCGACGAGGTTGGAGCGACTGAGCCTGCATTGGCGGTCGGTGGTTCTAGTTCTGGCACACAACAGTATCCACCACATTTTTCCTCTTTGGACCTAGATGCCATGAGGCAGGAGGGGGTTTCAGGGCACTCTGTTGGATTCGGAGCTAGAGATGCGGAAGGGACTGCTGGTCTGACAGAGTTCCAAGTTGGTCAGCAATTTCAGGATAAAGATGAGGCCCTGTTAAGTGTGAAGACTTACAGCATCCGGCGAGGGGTACAGTACAAGGTAGTGGAGTCTGATCATCGTCGGTATGTGGGCAAGTGTTCTGAGTTTGGGAATGGGTGCACATGGTTGATTCGACTGAGTCTCCGGCAGCGCAAGGGCATTTGGGAGGTCAAACGGTACAATGGACCTCACACTTGTCTGGCCACATCCATCTCGAGTGATCACAGGAGTTTGGATTATCATGTGATTTCATCGTTCATTATGCCAATGGTTAGGGCTGATGCATCCGTCAGCATCAAGGTGCACCTGAATGCCACGGCAGCACACTTTAGGTTCCGGCCGACTTACAGGAGGGTCTGGATGGCGAAGCAGAAGGCTGTTGTCCTTATCTACGGTGATTGGGATGAGTCATACAATGAGCTGCCTAGGTGGGTGTTGGGAGTCCAGCTGACGATGCCTGGTACTATTGCAGTCCTAAGGACGAGCCCCGTTCGAGTTGGAGGACAGGTAGATGAGTCTCAAGCATATTTTCACAGAATTTTCTGGACTTTTCCACCGTGCATCGAGGCATTCCGTCTTTGCAAGCCCCTAATCAGCATTGACGGCACACATCTGTATGGCAAGTACGGGGGAACGTTGCTCATCACGATTGCACAGGATGGGAACTCTAACATTCTACCTGTTGCGTTCGCACTAGTCGAGGGTGAGAATGCGGAGTCGTGGACATTCTTTCTCTCCCACCTTCGACAGCACGTGACACCACAGCCGGGTCTGCTGGTAATATCGGACAGGCATAACGGCATCAAGGCTGCGCTTGAGGCTCCTGATGGAGGGTGGTTACCTCCATCTGCCTACCGTGCATTCTGCATTCGACACGTAGCGGCTAACTTTGCCCTTACCTTCAAGGGGAAGGACGCACAGAGGCTTCTAGTGAATGCGGCGTATGCAAAGACCGAGGTTGAGTTTAATTACTGGTTTGATATTCTGCGGTCTGAGGACCCGGCGATGTGTGAGTGGGCAAACCGGATTGATTATTCCTTGTGGACTCAGCATCGTGATGAGGGGTGGAGATTCGGTCACATGACGACGAATATCTCTGAGTGTGTGAACTCGATCCTCAAGGGTGTCAGAAATCTCCCTGTATCCTCCCTGGTGAAGGCAACATATGGTAGGCTTGCGGAACTCTTTGTTCGCAAGGGGAGAGAGGCAGAGGCCCAGATGGGAACCGGACAACAATTCAGTCAGCACTTGGTGAAGTCCATTGAGGCCAACTTGAAGACGGCCAGGTGCTTCACGGTGACTTTGTATGACCGAGATAACTCCGAGTTCACCGTCCAGAGACCACTCCTACTGGTTCTTTCTCGTTGGGTAACTACAGAGTATCGCTTGCCTCTCAGACCTGTGACTGCGGGTACTTCCAGGCGCTTCATTTCCCATGCCAGCACGCACTTGCATGCTACGCCTACTCACGGGTTACCTGGTCCTCTTATGTTCACAGCGTGTATCAGATTAGTTCAGTGTTCAGTGTGTACCGGATGGGATTCACACCACCGATACCGGAGGGCTTCTGGCCACCTTACAACGGGCCCACCGTGATTCCGGACCCTGCCAAGAGGCGTGCGAGAGAGGGTCGTCCGAGATCCACTAGGATACGAACAAATATGGACAAGGCAGATCCGAACCGGCCAAAGAGGTGTGGCCTCTGTCGCCAACCCGGACACACCCGTCGGAGTTGCCCACAGCTTGGAGGATCGTCCCACACGGGGGGCCGGTAGTAGCGATGTTGTTACTGTTAGTGCTTATTGATTTTTATTTTTCCTGTTACATGTTATGTTAGAGGACTTATGTAATCTGTTGATCTTTCTACCTTCTAGTAATGAAAAAGTTGTTTCTGAATTTGAGTATAGCTAGAAATCACATAAATGCAAAACTTGATAACTAATTGTCAACATTAAAGTCTTATATGATTCAATGATAATACATATTCACTGATCCACTAGGTAAATACCAGATTTTGAAGTACAATAAGATGAACAAACAACAAGGAAAAACAGCTCTAAAGTAACAACAGTAGTCCACATGGGTATCATACATGAATGAACCCTAACGTCTAAAATACATGAAAAGTAAATCATCTAAACAAGTGGGAGCCCGTCCCACAGCGACGGGGTACCCGTGGCCTCTGACCTCTGCGGATAAACGGCTCCTCATCCTCTATCTCATCCGCGTCCTCATGCGGGGCAGGCTGTGCGGGTGGCGTAAAATGGACGGGTGCGGCAGACGGCCCGGCGACAGACTCTGATGTAGTGGTGTAGGCGAAAGGTGGGGTACCTCCCAAACCAAACTGGTCACCAACAGGTGTCGTAGCAGGCTCGTTCAGATCAACATCTAAGGGTGTCTGCGTGCCGGGGGTCTGACCACGCCTCCTGCCCGGCACGTCCTCCTGCATGATAGCCGTAATCTCCTCTAGAAATCGTGGACTGCCGAAGTCCGCATCAAGCGTATCTGCGCCAAGGAAGTCCTGCCACTGTGATCCCGGAATAACCCATGGAGTACCGTCCTGCTGAGGCTGGTCATGGGCGGGTACTCCAACAAAGTAATGTCCAAAAGGTCCTGACCCAAGTCCAGCGTCACTAGGCTCAGCCCCGTCACCAAAAGCTGAGCCATACCACTCACCTCCGTGCCCCCCATCCTGGGTACTAACACCAGCAACTGCAGCCGCCCCTGCACCATCCCCGCCCTCGGGCCCATGCTGATCGTCGTCATCGTCCTCAGAGTCAGGTGCAGCGGCATGAACCGCAGCACGCCCTCTACCTCTGCCTCGCTGGCCTCGTCGTCGACCCCCAGCGGGGCCGGGCTCGTCATCATCCTCCATAGCACGCTCAAGCCACCCCCAGTCACGCTGGCTACGCCGTGTCGCCACGCGAGCTCGCCTCTCAACCCGCCGCCTGTCCGGCACGTCGTCAGGACGATCCATCTCAGGAACTCGCCCAGGTCCCCGCTGTGAGGCCTCAACAGGAATAGCAACGGCTCTCGGATCCCCCAACTGCGGATCCGGAGACAAGAACCTCTTCCCGTGCTGACTCCACCACTCCAGGAACTCATGCGACGGACCAGGGTTAGCAACAACATCAAACCTCAGCACGCTTTCCGCACGGGACTCCCAATGGAGATGCCACTTCTGCAAATGGTACGGGAACCATCGATCGCCGCCTCTGCCATCCTTCGACATCAGAAAGTCGATGTTCAGGGCGGGATGTGGACGGGGCTGCACCCCTCCAAACTGCGGAAGAACCCTATCTATCTGATGCCACTCTATGACGGTAAAGTAGATAAGCGACGTAACAGACCACCACAGCGCCATGTGCCGAGGCTCCAAAACCTCTGGATGCACAACCTGAAGAACGTCGGGGCTGCTGTACGGCATCCAGATAAACTGCACCAAGAACTATACAGTGTCAGGGCAACTCATGAACCCAACTCGTAAGGTGTGGTTAAATAAAGAAACTTATTAAGTTATATACTGACCTCTCTATCCTGCAACCGGTCTATCCAGAGCCTCCACATCTGAACTCTAGGACCGTTCTCGCTACTGGAAGGGTTGTAACCTGACCACCTGCATCATACACATGTCTTACCGCTACTTAAATGTGTGCTTAGGGCCTCCAATACATTATAAATGAACACGTAGTTATGTATAGTAAATTGAAATAGACAAGGCTTAGTACAGTACCTCGAGGCCAATGGCCAGCTGAACGTCTCAAACCCTGTAGGCCTAAACCGAGGAAATCGCCAGAAAATCCATGACTGAAGTAACTGAAGTGGGCCCGCTAGCTTGATAACATTTCTGTTCGCCACTCGGCACATGCACCGGTACAATCATGTCAGTGCTGCAGAACCCCAACTGTAGGTCCCCATCTCCTCCAGCCTAGATACAAACGGAAGCCATCTGATGTGAATGCGATTGCCGGACTTGTCCGCAAACAGCTGCGTGCCCAACAACATCATGATGTACGCACGGGCGTATCGGCGCACAGTCTCGTCATCGGCTCCCTCGGGGCACTCACCAAAAGTCTCCTGAAACCAGCTGCAGTTCACTGCGTACTTCTGAACCTGGCTAGGAGGAGGTATCACTCCAAGCAACTCTTGGAACCACTCCCAGGCTGGACGCCCACCCTGGATGTATATATGGAACTCTGATAGGCAGCCGCTAACATAACGCCCATCCACTGGCAAACCCAACTGGTATGCCACGTCCTGGAGTGTGATCATGCACTCTCCGAAGGGCATATGAAACGTGTGCGTCTCCGGACGCCATCGCTCGACGAATGCACTGACAAGGGCCTCGTCTAACCGGAACCATCTATCGTTCAGCCTTGCAAGATGGTATAGACCGGCCATCTGCAAGTACGGAACATATCTGTCATCCAGTCCCATGCCCTGCTGCCGCCGCATGCTCCTGATGCATCGCTGAGGCTGCGCATGAAATGCACGGCAATGTTAGAACCAGCTTAGTAAACAACGCCAAAAACCACCAACACGATAAATCATCAACAAAACATTATACTAAGTAAAACCGCATCAAAATACATCAACAAGAACCACATGCAAAACAAACCAATAGACCGCACAACTAAACCGCTAACATAGAACAGCTTAAGTAGAACCACTGACATAAAACTACTAACACAAACCACTAACATAAACCACTAACATAAACCACTAACGTAAACCACTAACATAAATCACTAACATAAACCACTAACATAAACCACTAACGTAAACCACTAACATAAACCACTAACATAAACCACTAACATAAACCACTAACGTAAACCACTAACATAAACCACAAACATAAACCACTAACTTAAACCACTAGCATGAACTACTAACATAAACCACTAACATAAATCTCCTACATAAACCACCATCTAACCCGCATGCAAAACCACTAAGTCACATATACCGCTAGCACGAAGTTAATTATGTACTAACCTCCTCGTTGATGACCCCGGCTATATGAGCAACTCCATCCAAGCGATATAACCGTGCCGGATCGTCCCCCATCAGCAGAGTATTCCGTTCAGGTCTTCGTCGGAGAGAATCTGGGTCGTTTTCTCTGGGATTTGGTGGGGTAGGGCAAAGGAAGAATGGTTCGAATGAGGCTGATTCGAACTCCTTATATAGCCAATTCACGAGTAAT
>NC_029792.2:15011741-15019241 GCF_000816755.2 Arachis ipaensis
ATAAGAAATGTTTCTTTTTTTAGTAAAAGCATAACCTTACTTATGATAAAGTAGAAACTAGAATCATCTTTAGGTCAAACAAATTCGATCAATTAGAATATTTATATATTAGAAAAATAAAAAATGAAAATTATATAAATAGAAATGTCTGTTCACAACACAAAACATGAATAGGAATAAATGAGATTTGTGGATGTGGATAAAGAAATGGTTATGATACTATAATTTACGTTTTATTGAATTGAGTATCTTTTTCCAGTTTTTGCGTTTATTCTGCAGAAGCAAATTAAGTCAAAAGGAGATGCTATATTATGTTTTTAAATAAAAAGCCTAATGGATATAAAAAAACAAAGTGCACAACTAGGGCATATCATTTTATGTAAAGTAGTGGAGAATTATGGGACAAAAAATAAATCCGCTTGGTTTCCGACTTGGTACAACTCAAAGTCATGATTCTCTTTGGTTTGCACAACCAATCAATTATTCAGAGAATCTACAAGAAGATAAAAAAATACGAGATTATATCAAGAATTATATAAAAATAAATATAAGAATATCTTCTGGTGTCGAGGGAATAGCAGGGATAAAGATTAAAAAAAGAATTGATTTGATTCAAGTCATAATCTCTATGGGATTTCCAAAGTTATTAATTGAGGGTAAGCCTGGAAGAATAGAAGAGTTACAGATGAATTTACAAAAAAAACTCAATTGTGTGAACCGAAAACTGAACATTGCTATTACAAGAATTGCAAACCCTTATGGACATCCTAATATTCTTGCAGAATTTATAGCCGGGCAATTAAGGAATAGAGTTTCGTTTCGTAAAGCAATGAAAAAAGCTATTGAATTAACTGAACAGGCGGGGACAAAAGGAATTCAAGTACAAATTGCGGGACGTATCGACGGAAAAGAAATTGCACGTGTCGAATGGATCAGAGAGGGTAGAGTTCCTCTACAAACCATTCGAGCTAAAATTGATTATTGTTCCTATACAGTTCGAACTATTTATGGCGTATTAGGGATCAAAGTTTGGATATTTGTAAACAAAGAATAATCCAATTCTCCTTTTCTTTTTCTTTAAGGTTCCTTGTTTCGGTAAAACAAAAAAATTATAATTTTCAAAATTTTATAAGATTGAATAAAAAATATCAATTAATTTTTTTATATAAATATAATTGCTATGCTTAGTGTGTGACTCGTTGATTTTTTAGAGTGGTTAGAGTTCGACAATAAAATAAATGACTTATAGGATGAATTCATTAATAACTAAGTACTAACCAACTCATCGCTTCGCATTATCTGGATTTAAAGAATTAATCTAAAAATCGAAATAAAATCAAGATATCATATTTTGGTAGTAGAATTATAACAACTGAGATATTGGATAAAAAAAAAAAAAACGAATCTGATTATAAGTTGTAAAGCAATAAGAATATACAGATAAAAATGAAGGGTGAAAGAAAGAAAAAAGATATATCAATGATATAGAATTCGAATATGTAAAGGTCTTATGGTTATCTCATAAAAAGGGGAAGTGTAATAAAGCATCAACATTAACTAAATCCATATATATATATTCCCAAAATAAACAAATCAAGAGCACCGAGTCAATAAAAACTGAGAAGGTTGATTCAAGAAAAAAGAAATATATATATAATTTGGAATTGTATTTGCGAGGCTCCATTGTAGAATTCCAGACCTAATCATCAATCGAGAAGCGATGGGAACGACGAAAACCGTGAATACCTAAGATTCATTTGACGGGAGGGATGGCGGAACGAACTAAGAACCAATTCATTTTTTTGAAGAGTCACAGGATAACCCTAGATTACATCTAAAATAAAATGGATAAGGAGTAAATATTCGCCCGCGAAATCTTTGTTTTTTTATTTCGAAATTGAGCCAATCCAATACCACCAGAAATAAATAAAATAAGGATTTGTTAGAATCTTATGCTCTAATAGAACAACATTATCTAGTTATATATTTAACTATATATAGGGGGGCAAATTTTCTAATAAATGTCTAGTTTTATATAAAAATCAAAACAAGATATACTAATTTCCAATTGATCAATCAATCCTATGAAATATTAAAATAAAAAAACCTCGTGATTCAATTATTCATTAAACATATGTATATACGGTATATTTTTTTATTGGTATTGGTTAAATCCATTTTTGTAATTGTTTTATTCGCGAGGAGCCGTATGAGGTGAAAATCTCATGTACGGTTCTGGAATAGCGATGGGATTTCTAAGCAACCATCAACTATAACCCCAAAAGAACCAGATTCCGTAAGCAACATAGAGGAAGAATGAAAGGAATATCCTATCGGGGTAATCATATTTGCTTCGGAAGATATGCTCTTCAGGCACTTGAACCCGCTTGGATCACATCTAGACAAATAGAAGCAGGTCGGCGGGCAATGTCACGAAATGTCCGCCGAGGTGGACAAATATGGGTACGGATATTTCCAGACAAACCAGTTACAGTAAGACCAACCGAAACGCGTATGGGTTCGGGAAAGGGATCTCCCGAATATTGGGTAGCTGTCGTTAAACCCGGTAGAATACTTTATGAAATCGGCGGAGTCGCAGAAAATATAGCCAAAAGGGCTATCTCAATAGCCGCATCAAAAATGCCTATCCGAACTCAATTCATTATTTCAAGATAATAAATAATAAAAACCAAAGGAAAGAGGTCTTTTGGAGGAAAAAACATGGCAATTTTTCCTTTCTTTTGTTGAATAGAGAATATTTTTTTTTTTACTTCAAGCCTTGGACTGAAAAACCAGATAAAATAAGAATGATATGATTCAACCTCAAACCCATTTGAATGTAGCCGATAACAGCGGAGCCCGCCAATTGATGTGTATTCGAATCATAGGAGCAGGTAATCGACGATATGCTTCTATTGGTGACATTGTTGTTGCTGTAATCAAGGAAGCGGTACCAAATATGTCTTTAGAAAGATCAGAAGTGATTAGAGCTGTAATTGTACGTACTTGTAAAGAACTTAAACGTAGCAATGGCATGATAATACAGTATGATGATAATGCCGCGGTTGTCATTGATCAAGAGGGAAATCCAAAAGGAACTCGAATTTTTGGCGCAATCGCCCGGGAATTGAGACAGTTAAATTTCACTAAAATAGTTTCATTAGCACCTGAGGTATTATAAGAAAAAACATTTTATTATTTAATGAAAATGAAATAGATAAATTAATAAATTATGTCTTACACATATATCTAATTATTAATAAAATTGGATTTCGTTTTTTATTTTTTTAATATATATTATTCTTTTTGAATAAAAATAAGTATAAAAATAAATATAGAAATATAAAAAGAAATATATAAATAAGATATTATATAGATATCTTTCTATTAAAGATATATTCTATTAAAGATATATAAATATACTAGATATCTTTCTTTAATTTTAACTAAAATATTTTCAAATTATATTACTCTAATATATATTAGAAAATATAGAACACGGAGCATGCTGATTATATCAAAAGTAAGTAAAGGGTAACATTTATTTTCCTATGGGTAAGGACACCATCGCCGACATAATAACCTCTATACGAAATGCTGACATGAATGGAAGAGGAGCGGTTCTAATACCATCTACTAACATTACTGAAAACATTGCTAAAATGCTTTTACGAGAGGGTTTTATTGAAAACGTGAGAAAACATAGGGAAGGGGGAAATCTTTTTTTAGTTTTAACTCTACCATATAGAAGAAATAGAAAAGGATCATCTAAAACGCGTTTGAATTTAAAACGGATCAGTACTCCTGGTCTACGAATCTATTCTAATTATCAACAAATTCCGAGAATTTTAGGGGGGGTGGGAATTGTCATTATTTCTACTTCGAGAGGTATAATGACAGATCGAGAGGCTCGATTAGAACGAATCGGCGGAGAAGTTTTATGTTATATATGGTAATCTTTTTGATATCCGAATTATAGAAAAAATTCTATCAATTTTTGTAAAAAAGTAAAGAGAGATAAAACAAAACACAAGTCTCTCATATCACTCCTCATACCTTAATGAATGCGTGAAATGGGTTTAACAGGAATTGTTATAAAGAAACGGATTCATGAGGGTTTAATTCAATATTGCTGAATCAATTTCCCCTGTGGGGTATGTTCGGGGTTGGTTCATTTATTTTCAATTTTAAATAATGAAAATATCAGTCTAGGCTATATTTCTGAAAAGGTTCAACATACTCTTTATATATATTTCTACCACAGAGAAATAAAAAATGCAAGTATAAATTCTTTAATTAGACTTTTTTTTAACTTCAATATTATTGGTTTTGAGGGGTACGATTAGAATAGAAGTTCAAAATTGAAGGAAACCTTATTTTCTTCCATTAAAATGGATCCGAGATTAAGTTGAAGGAATGATAAATATGAAAATACGGGCCTCTGTTCGTAAAATTTGTGAAAAATGTAGATTGATCCGTAGACGAGGTAGAATTATAGTAATTTGTTCCAATCCAAGACATAAACAAAGACAAGGATAAGGATAATATTTCCACAAAAGCCACAAGAGAGGGCTTTGAATTATAAAGGACTGGGTGCGCAAATAAAAAAAAAATAAAAAAAGATATAGATATTGAAATTCAAATTTTTTTTTACATGAAAACTTAGAAATTATATAATATTCTCTATTATATATGATATGATTTTATAGTAATATTGATTATATATTAATATTTTTGAATATGTGAAAATTTCAAATTATTGAATGAATATAGAAATTCTATTTCGAATATTTCGAAATTTTCTTATATATATAATATATATCAATGATTATATATATATAGATTAGAACTATTCTAATAGAATACAATATAAAAAAGAGATATTAGATAGAGAGATTTTGGGGATCTAAAATTGGAAATTCGATTTTTGTTAGTTGTATATTAACACAAATAGAATGCCAATTTTGAGAATATTAATTCTAGTTTCTAATTAAAAAAAAGAAATATAGTAAAACATCTGTTTTTTTGACATGAAATGAATATATCCATACATCTCAGACTTCCTTTTAGGTTATGAGATAATAATTATGAAATAATAAAAAGATAATAAGATATGGCAAAACCTATACCCAAAATTGGTTCGCGTAAAAATGGACGTATTGGTTCACGTAAACATGCTCGTAAAATACCAAAGGGCGTTATTCATGTTCAAGCTAGTTTCAACAATACCATTGTCACTGTTACCGATGTACGGGGTCGGGTAATTTCGTGGTCCTCCGCAGGTACTTGTGGATTCAAAGGTACGCGAAGGGGAACACCATTTGCCGCCCAAACCGCAGCAGGAAATGTTATTCGAACAGTAGCGAATCAAGGCATGCAACGAGCAGAAGTCATGATAAAGGGTCCCGGTCTCGGAAGAGATGCGGCATTAAGAGCTATTCGTAGAAGTGGCATACTCTTAAATTTTATACGGGATGTAACCCCTATGCCACATAATGGGTGTAGGTCCCCTAAAAAACGACGTGTGTAATGTAAAACAAAAGATAAACATAGAAAACATAGAATAAATTTCAAGACAAGAGAAATAAACAATTCAAGGATTTGAAAAAAAGAATTGATTACTATGGTTCGAGAGAAAATTAGAGTATCTACTCGAACACTACAGTGGAAGTGTGTTGAATCAAGAGTAGACAGTAAGCGCCTTTATTATGGACGCTTTATTCTGTCTCCACTTATGAAAGGCCAAGCTGATACAATAGGCATTGCGATGCGAAGAGTTTTGCTTGGAGAAATAGAGGGAACATGTATCACACGTGCAACATCTGAGAAAATACCACATGAATATTCGACCATAGTAGGTATTCAAGAATCAGTACATGAAATTTTAATGAATTTGAAAGAAATAGTATTGAGAAGTAATCTGTATGGGACTCGAGACGCATCTATTTGTATCAAGGGTCCCGGATATGTAACTGCTCAAGACATCATTTTACCACCTTCTGTGGAAATTGTTGATAATACGCAACATATAGCTAACCTAATAGAACCCATTAATTTGTGTATTAGATTACAAATCGAGAGGAATCGCGGATATTGTATAAAAAGACTAAAAAACTTTCAAGACGGAAGTTATCCTATAGATGCAGTATTCATGCCTGTTCGAAACGCAAATCATAGTATTCATTCTTATGTGAATGGGAATGAAAAACAAGAAATACTCTTTCTCGAAATATGGACAAATGGGAGTTTAACTCCTAAAGAAGCGCTTTATGAAGCCTCCCGTAATTTGATTGACCTATTTATTCCTTTTTTACATGCGGGAGAAGAAAACTTGAAATTAGAAAAAAATCAACACAAAGTTACTTTACCCGGTTTCACTTTTCATGATACATTGGCTAAACTAAGAAAAAACAAAAAAGAGATAGAATTAAAATCTTTTTTTATTGACCAATTAGAATTGCCTCCCAGGATCTATAATTGTCTCAAAAGGTCCAATATACATACATTATTGGACCTTTTTAATACCAGTCACGAAAACCTTATGAAAATAGAAGATTTTCGGATAGAAGATGTAAAACATATCTTGGACATTTTAGAAATTCGAAATTGAAAGAAAAGCATTTTGCATAAATTGGAAATCCATTAGGTTTTTTTCATCTTTTTTTTTCTTTCTTTTTTATAAAAAAGAAAGAAAAAAAAGATGAAAAAAACCTAATGGATTTCCAATTTATGCAAAATGCTTTTCTTTCAATTTCGAATTTCTAAAATGTCCAAGATATGTTTTACATCTTCTATCCGAAAATCTTCTATTTTCATAAAATTTTTGTGACTGGTATTAAAAAGGTCCAATAATGTATGTATATTGGACCTTTTGAGACAATTATAGATCCTGGGAGGCAATTCTAATTGGTCAATAAAAAAAGATTTTAATTCTATCTCTTTTTTGTTTTTTCTTAGTTTAGCCAATGTATCATGAAAAGTGAAACCGGGTAAAGTAACTTTGTGTTGATTTTTTTCTAATTTCAAGTTTTCTTCTCCCGCATGTAAAAAAGGAATAAATAGGTCAATCAAATTACGGGAGGCTTCATAAAGCGCTTCTTTAGGAGTTAAACTCCCATTTGTCCATATTTCGAGAAAGAGTATTTCTTGTTTTTCATTCCCATTCACATAAGAATGAATACTATGATTTGCGTTTCGAACAGGCATGAATACTGCATCTATAGGATAACTTCCGTCTTGAAAGTTTTTTAGTCTTTTTATACAATATCCGCGATTCCTCTCGATTTGTAATCTAATACACAAATTAATGGGTTCTATTAGGTTAGCTATATGTTGCGTATTATCAACAATTTCCACAGAAGGTGGTAAAATGATGTCTTGAGCAGTTACATATCCGGGACCCTTGATACAAATAGATGCGTCTCGAGTCCCATACAGATTACTTCTCAATACTATTTCTTTCAAATTCATTAAAATTTCATGTACTGATTCTTGAATACC
>NC_029792.2:15021741-15035487 GCF_000816755.2 Arachis ipaensis
GGTCCAGAACATCTACCATTATACCCACAATGATTGGTCATACCATTGCTATCCATAATGGAAAAGAACATTTACCTATTTATATAACAGATCGTATGGTAGGCCATAAATTGGGCGAATTTTCACCTACTCTAAACTTCCGAGGACATGCGAAAAATGATAATAGGTCTCGTCGTTAAGGTGAAATTTCATGTTCTTCTAATAATAATAAGATTACTCAAAAATAAAACAATTTCTTTTTTATATTCAAAATTGGAATAAATACTAAAGAAATGAAAAGAAAAATCGATTTGAAAAATAAGAAATGTTTCTTTTTTTAGTAAAAGCATAACCTTACTTATGATAAAGTAGAAACTAGAATCATCTTTAGGTCAAACAAATTCGATCAATTAGAATATTTATATATTAGAAAAATAAAAAATGAAAATTATATAAATAGAAATGTCTGTTCACAACACAAAACATGAATAGGAATAAATGAGATTTGTGGATGTGGATAAAGAAATGGTTATGATACTATAATTTACGTTTTATTGAATTGAGTATCTTTTTCCAGTTTTTGCGTTTATTCTGCAGAAGCAAATTAAGTCAAAAGGAGATGCTATATTATGTTTTTAAATAAAAAGCCTAATGGATATAAAAAAACAAAGTGCACAACTAGGGCATATCATTTTATGTAAAGTAGTGGAGAATTATGGGACAAAAAATAAATCCGCTTGGTTTCCGACTTGGTACAACTCAAAGTCATGATTCTCTTTGGTTTGCACAACCAATCAATTATTCAGAGAATCTACAAGAAGATAAAAAAATACGAGATTATATCAAGAATTATATAAAAATAAATATAAGAATATCTTCTGGTGTCGAGGGAATAGCAGGGATAAAGATTAAAAAAAGAATTGATTTGATTCAAGTCATAATCTCTATGGGATTTCCAAAGTTATTAATTGAGGGTAAGCCTGGAAGAATAGAAGAGTTACAGATGAATTTACAAAAAAAACTCAATTGTGTGAACCGAAAACTGAACATTGCTATTACAAGAATTGCAAACCCTTATGGACATCCTAATATTCTTGCAGAATTTATAGCCGGGCAATTAAGGAATAGAGTTTCGTTTCGTAAAGCAATGAAAAAAGCTATTGAATTAACTGAACAGGCGGGGACAAAAGGAATTCAAGTACAAATTGCGGGACGTATCGACGGAAAAGAAATTGCACGTGTCGAATGGATCAGAGAGGGTAGAGTTCCTCTACAAACCATTCGAGCTAAAATTGATTATTGTTCCTATACAGTTCGAACTATTTATGGCGTATTAGGGATCAAAGTTTGGATATTTGTAAACAAAGAATAATCCAATTCTCCTTTTCTTTTTCTTTAAGGTTCCTTGTTTCGGTAAAACAAAAAAATTATAATTTTCAAAATTTTATAAGATTGAATAAAAAATATCAATTAATTTTTTTATATAAATATAATTGCTATGCTTAGTGTGTGACTCGTTGATTTTTTAGAGTGGTTAGAGTTCGACAATAAAATAAATGACTTATAGGATGAATTCATTAATAACTAAGTACTAACCAACTCATCGCTTCGCATTATCTGGATTTAAAGAATTAATCTAAAAATCGAAATAAAATCAAGATATCATATTTTGGTAGTAGAATTATAACAACTGAGATATTGGATAAAAAAAAAAAAAACGAATCTGATTATAAGTTGTAAAGCAATAAGAATATACAGATAAAAATGAAGGGTGAAAGAAAGAAAAAAGATATATCAATGATATAGAATTCGAATATGTAAAGGTCTTATGGTTATCTCATAAAAAGGGGAAGTGTAATAAAGCATCAACATTAACTAAATCCATATATATATATTCCCAAAATAAACAAATCAAGAGCACCGAGTCAATAAAAACTGAGAAGGTTGATTCAAGAAAAAAGAAATATATATATAATTTGGAATTGTATTTGCGAGGCTCCATTGTAGAATTCCAGACCTAATCATCAATCGAGAAGCGATGGGAACGACGAAAACCGTGAATACCTAAGATTCATTTGACGGGAGGGATGGCGGAACGAACTAAGAACCAATTCATTTTTTTGAAGAGTCACAGGATAACCCTAGATTACATCTAAAATAAAATGGATAAGGAGTAAATATTCGCCCGCGAAATCTTTGTTTTTTTATTTCGAAATTGAGCCAATCCAATACCACCAGAAATAAATAAAATAAGGATTTGTTAGAATCTTATGCTCTAATAGAACAACATTATCTAGTTATATATTTAACTATATATAGGGGGGCAAATTTTCTAATAAATGTCTAGTTTTATATAAAAATCAAAACAAGATATACTAATTTCCAATTGATCAATCAATCCTATGAAATATTAAAATAAAAAAACCTCGTGATTCAATTATTCATTAAACATATGTATATACGGTATATTTTTTTATTGGTATTGGTTAAATCCATTTTTGTAATTGTTTTATTCGCGAGGAGCCGTATGAGGTGAAAATCTCATGTACGGTTCTGGAATAGCGATGGGATTTCTAAGCAACCATCAACTATAACCCCAAAAGAACCAGATTCCGTAAGCAACATAGAGGAAGAATGAAAGGAATATCCTATCGGGGTAATCATATTTGCTTCGGAAGATATGCTCTTCAGGCACTTGAACCCGCTTGGATCACATCTAGACAAATAGAAGCAGGTCGGCGGGCAATGTCACGAAATGTCCGCCGAGGTGGACAAATATGGGTACGGATATTTCCAGACAAACCAGTTACAGTAAGACCAACCGAAACGCGTATGGGTTCGGGAAAGGGATCTCCCGAATATTGGGTAGCTGTCGTTAAACCCGGTAGAATACTTTATGAAATCGGCGGAGTCGCAGAAAATATAGCCAAAAGGGCTATCTCAATAGCCGCATCAAAAATGCCTATCCGAACTCAATTCATTATTTCAAGATAATAAATAATAAAAACCAAAGGAAAGAGGTCTTTTGGAGGAAAAAACATGGCAATTTTTCCTTTCTTTTGTTGAATAGAGAATATTTTTTTTTTTACTTCAAGCCTTGGACTGAAAAACCAGATAAAATAAGAATGATATGATTCAACCTCAAACCCATTTGAATGTAGCCGATAACAGCGGAGCCCGCCAATTGATGTGTATTCGAATCATAGGAGCAGGTAATCGACGATATGCTTCTATTGGTGACATTGTTGTTGCTGTAATCAAGGAAGCGGTACCAAATATGTCTTTAGAAAGATCAGAAGTGATTAGAGCTGTAATTGTACGTACTTGTAAAGAACTTAAACGTAGCAATGGCATGATAATACAGTATGATGATAATGCCGCGGTTGTCATTGATCAAGAGGGAAATCCAAAAGGAACTCGAATTTTTGGCGCAATCGCCCGGGAATTGAGACAGTTAAATTTCACTAAAATAGTTTCATTAGCACCTGAGGTATTATAAGAAAAAACATTTTATTATTTAATGAAAATGAAATAGATAAATTAATAAATTATGTCTTACACATATATCTAATTATTAATAAAATTGGATTTCGTTTTTTATTTTTTTAATATATATTATTCTTTTTGAATAAAAATAAGTATAAAAATAAATATAGAAATATAAAAAGAAATATATAAATAAGATATTATATAGATATCTTTCTATTAAAGATATATTCTATTAAAGATATATAAATATACTAGATATCTTTCTTTAATTTTAACTAAAATATTTTCAAATTATATTACTCTAATATATATTAGAAAATATAGAACACGGAGCATGCTGATTATATCAAAAGTAAGTAAAGGGTAACATTTATTTTCCTATGGGTAAGGACACCATCGCCGACATAATAACCTCTATACGAAATGCTGACATGAATGGAAGAGGAGCGGTTCTAATACCATCTACTAACATTACTGAAAACATTGCTAAAATGCTTTTACGAGAGGGTTTTATTGAAAACGTGAGAAAACATAGGGAAGGGGGAAATCTTTTTTTAGTTTTAACTCTACCATATAGAAGAAATAGAAAAGGATCATCTAAAACGCGTTTGAATTTAAAACGGATCAGTACTCCTGGTCTACGAATCTATTCTAATTATCAACAAATTCCGAGAATTTTAGGGGGGGTGGGAATTGTCATTATTTCTACTTCGAGAGGTATAATGACAGATCGAGAGGCTCGATTAGAACGAATCGGCGGAGAAGTTTTATGTTATATATGGTAATCTTTTTGATATCCGAATTATAGAAAAAATTCTATCAATTTTTGTAAAAAAGTAAAGAGAGATAAAACAAAACACAAGTCTCTCATATCACTCCTCATACCTTAATGAATGCGTGAAATGGGTTTAACAGGAATTGTTATAAAGAAACGGATTCATGAGGGTTTAATTCAATATTGCTGAATCAATTTCCCCTGTGGGGTATGTTCGGGGTTGGTTCATTTATTTTCAATTTTAAATAATGAAAATATCAGTCTAGGCTATATTTCTGAAAAGGTTCAACATACTCTTTATATATATTTCTACCACAGAGAAATAAAAAATGCAAGTATAAATTCTTTAATTAGACTTTTTTTTAACTTCAATATTATTGGTTTTGAGGGGTACGATTAGAATAGAAGTTCAAAATTGAAGGAAACCTTATTTTCTTCCATTAAAATGGATCCGAGATTAAGTTGAAGGAATGATAAATATGAAAATACGGGCCTCTGTTCGTAAAATTTGTGAAAAATGTAGATTGATCCGTAGACGAGGTAGAATTATAGTAATTTGTTCCAATCCAAGACATAAACAAAGACAAGGATAAGGATAATATTTCCACAAAAGCCACAAGAGAGGGCTTTGAATTATAAAGGACTGGGTGCGCAAATAAAAAAAAAATAAAAAAAGATATAGATATTGAAATTCAAATTTTTTTTTACATGAAAACTTAGAAATTATATAATATTCTCTATTATATATGATATGATTTTATAGTAATATTGATTATATATTAATATTTTTGAATATGTGAAAATTTCAAATTATTGAATGAATATAGAAATTCTATTTCGAATATTTCGAAATTTTCTTATATATATAATATATATCAATGATTATATATATATAGATTAGAACTATTCTAATAGAATACAATATAAAAAAGAGATATTAGATAGAGAGATTTTGGGGATCTAAAATTGGAAATTCGATTTTTGTTAGTTGTATATTAACACAAATAGAATGCCAATTTTGAGAATATTAATTCTAGTTTCTAATTAAAAAAAAGAAATATAGTAAAACATCTGTTTTTTTGACATGAAATGAATATATCCATACATCTCAGACTTCCTTTTAGGTTATGAGATAATAATTATGAAATAATAAAAAGATAATAAGATATGGCAAAACCTATACCCAAAATTGGTTCGCGTAAAAATGGACGTATTGGTTCACGTAAACATGCTCGTAAAATACCAAAGGGCGTTATTCATGTTCAAGCTAGTTTCAACAATACCATTGTCACTGTTACCGATGTACGGGGTCGGGTAATTTCGTGGTCCTCCGCAGGTACTTGTGGATTCAAAGGTACGCGAAGGGGAACACCATTTGCCGCCCAAACCGCAGCAGGAAATGTTATTCGAACAGTAGCGAATCAAGGCATGCAACGAGCAGAAGTCATGATAAAGGGTCCCGGTCTCGGAAGAGATGCGGCATTAAGAGCTATTCGTAGAAGTGGCATACTCTTAAATTTTATACGGGATGTAACCCCTATGCCACATAATGGGTGTAGGTCCCCTAAAAAACGACGTGTGTAATGTAAAACAAA
The DNA here is from genome assembly GCF_000816755.2 of Arachis ipaensis. Lineage (NCBI taxonomy): Eukaryota > Viridiplantae > Streptophyta > Magnoliopsida > Fabales > Fabaceae > Arachis > Arachis ipaensis. The sequence goes on from NC_029792.2 coordinate 15,027,580, forward strand.
AGATAAACATAGAAAACATAGAATAAATTTCAAGACAAGAGAAATAAACAATTCAAGGATTTGAAAAAAAGAATTGATTACTATGGTTCGAGAGAAAATTAGAGTATCTACTCGAACACTACAGTGGAAGTGTGTTGAATCAAGAGTAGACAGTAAGCGCCTTTATTATGGACGCTTTATTCTGTCTCCACTTATGAAAGGCCAAGCTGATACAATAGGCATTGCGATGCGAAGAGTTTTGCTTGGAGAAATAGAGGGAACATGTATCACACGTGCAACATCTGAGAAAATACCACATGAATATTCGACCATAGTAGGTATTCAAGAATCAGTACATGAAATTTTAATGAATTTGAAAGAAATAGTATTGAGAAGTAATCTGTATGGGACTCGAGACGCATCTATTTGTATCAAGGGTCCCGGATATGTAACTGCTCAAGACATCATTTTACCACCTTCTGTGGAAATTGTTGATAATACGCAACATATAGCTAACCTAATAGAACCCATTAATTTGTGTATTAGATTACAAATCGAGAGGAATCGCGGATATTGTATAAAAATACTAAAAAACTTTCAAGACGGAAGTTATCCTATAGATGCAGTATTCATGCCTGTTCGAAACGCAAATCATAGTATTCATTCTTATGTGAATGGGAATGAAAAACAAGAAATACTCTTTCTCGAAATATGGACAAATGGGAGTTTAACTCCTAAAGAAGCGCTTTATGAAGCCTCCCGTAATTTGATTGACCTATTTATTCCTTTTTTACATGCGGGAGAAGAAAACTTGAAATTAGAAAAAAATCAACACAAAGTTACTTTACCCGGTTTCACTTTTCATGATACATTGGCTAAACTAAGAAAAAACAAAAAAGAGATAGAATTAAAATCTTTTTTTATTGACCAATTAGAATTGCCTCCCAGGATCTATAATTGTCTCAAAAGGTCCAATATACATACATTATTGGACCTTTTTAATACCAGTCACGAAAACCTTATGAAAATAGAAGATTTTCGGATAGAAGATGTAAAACATATCTTGGACATTTTAGAAATTCGAAATTGAAAGAAAAGCATTTTGCATAAATTGGAAATCCATTAGGTTTTTTTCATCTTTTTTTTCTTTCTTTTTTATAAAAAAGAAAGAAAAAAAAGATGAAAATATGGAATTTGAATCTTTATCTTTAGAAAAATTTAGAAAAAATCTACATACTGAGAGTAGGTTCAAAGATGTATCTAGGGATTAGTCCTTTCAAAGTGAATTCTCCCTAGATACCCAATATATATGAGATTTTAATTCACAAGTGAATCAATTTAAAAGAGACCTAAAGTTAGGGATTTCTCAATAGGTAATGTTGCTCCAACACCCAACCAAAGGGCTACTGCAGTACCAATCAAAAAGATGGTTGTTGATACTGGACGACAAAATGGGTTTTGAAATTTATTAACATTCTCTAAAAAGGGTACTGTTAATAATCCCGCGGGGCCTGAGAGACGGTGGTTTACCCTGTGGCGGATGTCAGCGGTTCGAGTCCGCTTATCTCCAACTCGTGAACTTAGCCGATACAAAACTATGCTACATGATAGCACCCAATTTTTGTTATTGCCGATCGGGAAGTAGGTCTATGACCGCAATCTTGGTCATTTTTGAGTAACTATATATATATATTCACTCACGGACAAATTTGTCCATTTCATGAGTTTGAAAATTTGCAACTTTAACCTAATGGACAACAAATAAAATTAAATATAAGTTAGTTATAAAAAATTGAATTGGATAAACAATTATTTTTACTTACAAATATTCAATGATTAATTTCGATAAATTCATTCATGAAAAATATGATTTTTTAATAAAATATTCAAATTCTAAAAATTATTAAATTTTTTTAATTATTTTTTAGTTGTCACAAACAAAATTATTCAGGTGAGTCATGTCTCCAACTCAATTCAAATCCCACACACCTTCACAAAAGCTCTCCACTCCTTAGCCTTCCTTCATTTTAGGGACAAATTCAAGATGTAGAACTTGGAAAATTCAGCACCCTTAAGTTTGCGGGGGCATGATAGAAGGAATGAAGAAGACATGTGAAGCTTATGATGGAAACCCAGGAGCTCAGGATTCAGTTAGTCAGTTAGTGAAGTTAGTTATACACGTTTTTCTTTTTCTGTTATTACCTTCCATTTCTGTTGTGCTGAGTTGGCATAATCTGTTAGTAATCAACTCACTCACCACCCTTATACTCCCCTGTCACACTTCTTGTATATATATTCATACGTGTATTCTCTTGAATAATCAAGATACAACAATCACAAATTCCTCTTCCGTTTCTCTTCAACTCTCTTTGTTCACTCACTTAATCAGAGCTTCTGCTCTCTGATTGAATCACAAGCTTGTGATGCCTTTCATGGTATCAGAGCTTGGCTCTCAAACAAACCATGGCTGCTCCACACAATCCAGCTGCTGATTCACACTCAACTCAAACGGCGAGTGCACCAAGTTTTACAGCGAATCCAATATACATGAAGGTTGACAATGATAACTTTCTACAATGGAAAGATCAGGTAGAAGCCACGATAGAAGGAAATGACTTACTCGATCACATTACAGGAGCAGGAATTCTGCTACGATTTCTTAAAAATGGAGAAGCGAATCCAAAATTTCAAAGATGGAAGAAGCAAGATGCATTGCTAAAATTCTGGTTGCTGGCTCAATGTCAAAGCCATACACAACTCGAATGGTTGGCTGTGTCTTCACCTACTAGATTTGGAATAGATTAGAGAGTCACTTTGCGTCATAAGTCAAGGCCAAAGTAATTCAGCTGAGAAACAAGCTAAGCAACACGAAGATCGGTGCCTCAGTGAATGATTATGTGCTAACAATCAAGAGCACAATCGATGCACTAACTTCAGTAGGAGAAAAGGTAAGTGAAAGTGAACATATGAATGCGATTCTTCACGCCCTCATTCAAGATTATGCACCAGTTCTCACCTCAATCCTAACAAGGCCTCAAGGGGTCACAGTTGGAGAGCTAGAGGCAGTTCTGTTTGCACATGAAAGCATGCTAGAGAGGTTCAGAAGGCCTGAATTAGATCATTTGGTACAAGTGAATGTTTCTCAATCAGATTACAAATTTCATTCTCACGGCTGTTATGTCAAATCTCAGGATACTAAACAAGTAATCCTGCAAGGGGATGTTGCAAGAGGCATGTATAGGCCTTTCAACTTTCGTCTTGAGCACTCACCCTCTGCACTCACTAGTTCACTCAACACAGACACCAATAAGTACATGCTCTGGCATGCCAGACTTGGACATGCCTCAGTTACTGTTGTCTCCAAATTCCTAAAGTCATGTAATCTTTCCTTTTCACCAAATAAGTCTCCTTGTAGCTCTTGTTACATTGAAAAATCACATGCCTTACCTTTTATTGAGTCTGAATCTATTTACAATAAGCCTTTAGAACTTGTGTATTCTGACATTTGGGGTCCTATCCCAATTTCTAATTCAAATGGTCATAACTACTTTGTCAATTTTATTGATGCTTACTCTAGATTTACCTGGATATATCTTATTAGAAGTAGAGCTCAGTTAAAATCTGTATTTTTGCATTTCCAACACATGGCTAAATTGCAATTAAATGCTAAACCGAAAGTGTTTCAAAGTGATAATGCAGCAGAATACACTAGCCTTTCTAAGTCACTACAAGAACAAAGAATAATTCATTGATTTTTCTGTCCACACGTTCATCAACAAAATGGCACGGCTGAGAGGAAGCATATACATGTGTTGGAAATGGGACTCACATTGCTTGCTGCAGCATTAATGCCTATTAGGTTTTGGGGAGATGCTTTTACAACAGCTAAACAAATCATAAATATCTTGCCCACACCAGTGCTGAATGGTGTGTCACCTATTGAAAGATTGCTTGACAAGAAACCAGCATATGACAGCCTAAGAGTGTTTGGCTACAAATGTTTTCCACACTTGAGGCCTTACAACAAGAATAAGCTCCAGTTCAGGTCATCAACCTGTGTGTTCCTCGACTATAGCACTAGTCATAAAGGGTACAAGTGTCTCACCAGCTCACGCAAGATAATGATCACTAGAAATATGGTGTTTGATGAAACCAACTTTCCCTTTAAGGATCCACACTCAGAATTCAACAAAACAACACAGCAGCCTCAAGAATAACCTTTCTATCCAACTCTACCACCACTACAAATCATATCTAAGGCTCCTGCAAAACCTCAACCCTTTCCCATCCTAGCCAGACATAACAATACATCACTCATGAATAGTCCCACCAACCATCATCAGCCAGATCTCTCACCCCTTCCTATTGTACCTGTCTGTTCAAGTGTTCCCTCTTCAAACTCCAATAAGAACTCTTATCAAACCTCACCCAACACCACCTCCACCTCACATATAGCTCCATCTGACATACTTATCCCTATCCCCATATCAGACCTTGAAATTGTGCTACCCTGGGACTCAACTTCAACCTCCCTTAAACCTCATGATACAATAACCAATTCTCACCATATGGTAACAAGAAGCAAAACTGGCTCCTTGAAATCAAAAGTCTTTCATGTGAGTATGGAGCCTAGAAGTGTGAAGCAGGCACTAACTGATCTAAAATGGAAAAAAGGCAATGGATGTAGAATTTGAGGCTTTGCAAAGAAACAACACCTGGAAACTAGTGTCACTGCCACTTGGTAGAAAAGCTATAGGCAATAAATGGATTTATCGAGTCAAATACAATGCTGATGGAAGCTTGCAGAAATACTAGGCACGTCTTGTTGCTCATGGATTCTCCCAGAGACCAGGCTTCGACTTTACTGAGACCTATAGTCCAGTTCTCAAGCCAACATTAATTCGGATAATACTCTCTGTTGCATTGGCAAGAAGTTGGTCAATCAGACAAGTGGATGTCAACAATGCATTCCTGCATGGGAAGATCACAGAGGATGTTTACATGAAGCAGCCACCAGGATATGTCTCAAGTGATAGTACCTTGGTGTGCAAGCTTACTAAGGTACTCTATGGCCTGAAACTGGCACCCAGGGCCTGATATCATAAGCTTTTATCAGCCCTTCAAAAGCTTGGTTTCTCTCCAACCAAATATGATGTTTCTATGTTCGTCCAACAAACAATATTCTCAATCACCTATGTTCTAGTCTATGTTGATGACATCATTGTAACTGGGAGTTCAAATGAGGTGATCACAATTGTTACTCAACGGTTGAACTCAGCTTTTGCTCTCAAAGACATGGGGAAGCTGCACTACTTCCTGAGAATTCAGGCAATTAGGACTAACGATGAAGGCCTACTAATGACTCAGGCAATTAGGACTAACGATGGAGGCCTACTTGCAAAAGCAGGCATGAGTGGTTGCAAGTCGTGTTCAACACCACTGCCATCATCCTTAAAGATTCAAGCTATAGGGGGAGCAGAATTTGACAATCTCCACTTGTATCGATCAATAGTAGGAAGCCTGTAGTATTTGACAGTAACTAGGCATGATCTAGCCTTCAGCATAAACAAACTGGCTCAGTTCATGCAAGCTCCACTAGAATCACACTGGAAGCTAGTAAAAAAGATACTGCGCTATGTAAGTGGAACTACAACTTTTGGCCTCAAGCTTCACAAATATCTGTCCATGAAGATAACAACCTACTGTGACTCAAATTGGGCTGGTGACCCAAGTGACAGGAAATAGATAACGACTCCAGGGATTCTCTTTCCTCGGTATGCTAGAAAGAAGTTAGGAGGAGGGTTGTTTCAAGCTACGAAGTCATTTTTGTGTTGAATTGGACTTGGTAGTGTCAACCTATCTTTATTGAATAGAAGAAAACAAACCCGAGGTAGCCCCCCCAACGTTTATAGGCATAGGTGCAAATGGTTGGATGGCCCACTCTGGACCCCTATCTTAGCGCGCTACTCTGCAACTTTGTTTGTAGCACTTCGCTCGTAGTTGAGAAGATTGAATCTGGGTGCAACTTGATTTGTTGGAACCAGTGTATTCATATTCCGAGTAGGATTCGAAAGGACGTATCTCATGGAATATAATTCGCTTCTAAAGGGTCTCGTGCACTCAACAAAAGAGGGCTTTGCCAGAAATACTATGAATTATCAGGTAGGTTTTATCCTAAAGATTTGGTATAAAGGACGGAGGTTGGGTAAAGGGAAGAACAGCGATTGGCAGACTAGACTAAGTGTCCACTCACTACCATTAGAGAAAAATAAGATTTTTGCTGCTAAGAACAAAATTATCCAAAATAGTTAGCTAATAACGATTCAAACGGATTAGTTAATCGTTCTCCCAATGACCTTTTTGATTGGGTCACTGGATTTATTTTCAAACAAGATCTTTTCCGCTCGTGCTAAACACACGATTCCGGAAATCCTCAATCCATACATTTACCCATCGATCAGACCATAAGCTTCTGGGCGATATTATGCTTTAAACATGTGGTCTTCACCTATATAATATCAAAGGCTTGAGTTATGTCACTCTGCCCAGAGACTCCTACCCTTCTCTTATATTATCTTAGAAGCCTAACCTTTCTTATTTAGACCTCTTCCCGGCTTTATATTAGATGAATTTTGTGTATATGTGGGAAGAAACCTGGTCTCCTGGCACTCAAAGAAATAAGGGGTGGTAGCTAGATCGAGTACAGAAGTAGAGTATAGAGCCTTGGCAGATCTAGTGGCCGAACGGATTTGGATCAAAGGCTTAGTAGGAGAATTAAAATGGCCTGCTCAAGAAGCTCCCATGGCTTATTGCGACAACCAAAGTGCTATGCTCTTAGCAGCGAATCCTATTCTGCATTCAAAAATAAAACACTTTGAAACTGACTTGCATTTTGTCAGAGATTATGTCACAAGCAAAGCTATTTAGGTGAGTCATGTCCTCAGCTCAGTTCAGATGACAGACACCTTCACAAAAGCTCTCTCCTCTCCTCATCCTTCCTTCATCTTAAGGACAAACTCAAGGTGCAGAATTTGGAAAATTCAGCACCCTTGAGTTTGCGGGGCCATGATAGAAGGAATGATGAAGACACGTGAAGCTTTAATGGAAACCCAGGAGCTCAGGATTCAGTTAGTTCAGTTAGTGAAGTTAGTTATACACGTTTTCCTTTTCTATTATTATCTTCCATTTCTATTGTGCTGAGTTGGCATAATCAAGATACAACAATCACAAATTTTTCTTCAGTTTCTCTTCAACTTTCTCTCTGCTCACTCTCTTACTCAGAGCTTCTGCTCTCTGCTTGAATCACAAGCTTGTGATACCTTTCAAGTTTAATCTAATCTAACTCTAGTTCTAGTTTTATTCAATCCTCAATTTACTATTACGGTCGTCACCACCACCAAGTAAATTACCTTTTATATAAAATAAATTTTGCTAAAGACAATACTCGTTATTCATTTGCGATTTTTTTGTAAGAAAGTGCTAAATCACAAAATTTATTCTATAAATGAGAGTAAAAAAGTGCTGGATCATAAAATCTACTCCATAATGAGTGTCAGTTTATAATTAATGAGCCACTAAACATAAATACTGCTGTTGATTTCAATAATTTATTGCAAATGAATTGCACTGAAATTTTAAAAATGAAATTTCTTTTAAATTGAACTGCATCCGATTGCTAATTTTATGAGAAAAGTGTTGCACATTGTAGATTTGACGGTGATCAGTTCCTTTGCTTCTGATCAGAAGGAATGATAATGGAGTTCATAAGAACAAGAGTGTAAAGATTGAGAACTCTCGTTAAAAAAATCTTAAAAATCTAATTCCTTTTATCTATATCAGTCCTATCTCACCTAAATTTTTTGGTGGTGGTAAAGGATTGAAAATTGAGATGGAGTAAAATTAAAATTAGAACTAAATTAAGTAAATTAA
>NC_029792.2:15035664-15043032 GCF_000816755.2 Arachis ipaensis
AGTTTATTTTTATTAAAATTTTTATGACCAAAAATTTAAAATTTAATTACTGTTAAATTAAAAAAATAATTTAAATTTTTTAAATATTTTTGAGGATTTAAATAATTTTATAAAAAATATATTTTCGTGATATAATATTAATAAAAAAATATATAATTGAACATCTTAATAATATGAGTCTTTTCTTCTCTTAATTTTTTTTATAATATAATACTACAAAAGAATGCATGCGTGACAGTAACAGCAACAGCTAGAGCTTTTTTTTGAAAAAATATTAGTTTAGTGTCATTTCACAAATTGCAAGAAATTGTATTAGTCAATTTAATATGCAAAAGCAAACTTCTTATAGGTTGATTTTGTCAATTTAAAACCTTCTCACAGACTGTAAAAAACAAAAAAAAAAAACATTCTCGCAATCTGCACAAATGCTAAAAAATAAAAATTTAGGGGAGGTAGAACGGGAGTGGTTGTCAGGCACGGGTTCATAGATTGAGAATGTTTATGAGTGTCACGGATCATCACATTCATCATATTGGAGTGCGAATGAACATCTTAGATAGAAACAAGCGTGTTTGAATAGAAAACAGAAATAGTTGCATTAATTCATCGAAACACAGCAGAGCTCCTCACCCCCAACAATGGAGTTTAGAGACTCATGCCGTCAAAGAGTATAAAGTTCAGATCTCAAATGTCACGAGGTACAAAATAAATCTCTAAAAGTTGTTTAAATACTAAACTAGTAACCTAGGTTTACAGAAAATGAATAAACTAAGATAGTTGGTGCAGAAATTCACTTCTGGGGCCCACTTGGTGTATGTTGGGGCTGAGACTTAAGCTTCTCACGTGCCTAGGCTGTTTCTGGAGTTGAACGCCAGGTTGTAACCTGTTTCTGGCGTTCAACTCCCATTTGTAACCTGTTTCTGGCGTTTGACGCCAGACTGCAACATGGAACTGGTGTCGAACGCCAGTTTACGTCGTCTATCCTTGAGCAAAGTATGGACTATTATATATTTCTGGAAAGCCCTGGATGTGTACTTTCCAACGCAATTAAGAGCGTGCCAATTGGAGTTCTGTAGCTCCAGAAAATCCATTTCGAGTGCAGGGAGGTCAGAATCCAACAGCATCAGCAGTCCTTTTTCATCCTGAATCAGATTTTTGCTCAGCACCCTCAATTTCAGCCAGAAAATACCTGAAATTATAGAAAAACATACAAACTCATAGTAAAGTCTAGAAATGTGATTTTTAATTAAAAACTAATAGAAATATAATAAAAACTAACTAAATTACATTGAAAACATACTAAAAACAGTGCCAAAAAGCGTATAAATTATCCGCTCATCACAACACCAAACTTAAATTGTTGCTTGTCCCCAAGCAACTGAAAATTAAATAGGATAAAAAGAAGAGAATATACTATAAATTCCAAAATATCAATGAAACTTAGCTCCAATCAGATGAGCAGGACTTGTAGCTTTTTGCCTCTTGAATAGTTTTGGCATCTCGCTTTATCCATTGAGGTTCAGAATGATTGGCATCTATAGGAACTCAGAATTCAAATAGTATTATTGATTCTCCTAGTTCAGTATGTTGATTCTTGAACACATATACTTTATGAGTCTTGGCCGTGGCCCTAAGCACTTTGTTTTCCAGTATTACCACCAGATACATAAATGCCACAGACACATAACTGGGTGAACCCTTTCAAATTGTGACTCAGCTTTGCTAAAGTCCCTAATTAGAGGTGTCCAGGGTTCTTAAGCACACTCTTCTTTTGCTTTGGACCTTGACTTTAACCGCTCAGTCTCAAGTTTTCACTTGACACCTTCACGCCACAAGCACATGGTTAGGGACAGCTTGGTTTAGCCGCTTAGGCCAGGATTTTATTCCTTTAGGCCCTCCTATCCACTGATGCTCAAAGCCTTGGATCCTTTTTATTTACCCTTGCCTTTTGGTTTTAAGGGCTATTGGCTTTTTGCTCTTGCCTTTTGGTTTAAAGAGCTTTTGACTTTTTCTGCTTGCTTTTTCTTCTCTTTTTTTTTTTGCAAGCTTTCTGTATTCACTGCTTTTTCTTGCTTCAAGAATCATTTTTATGATTTTTCAGATTATCAAATAATATTTCTCCTGATCATCATTCTTTCAAGAGCCAACATATTTAACATTCATAAACAACAATTTCAAAAGACATATGCACTGTTCAAGCATTCATTCAGAAAACAAAAAGTATTGTCACCACATCAAAATAATTAAACTAGTTTCAAGGATGAATTCGAAACCATGTACTTCTTGTTCTTTTTTAATTAAAATATTTTTCATTTAAGAGAGGTGATGGATTCATAGGACATTCATAACTTTAAGGCATAGACACTTAAATACTAATGATCATGAAAGACAAAAACATGAATAAACATAGAGTATAATAAACGAAAAACAGAAAAGTAAATAGACAAGGAGATTAAGGAACGGGTCCACCTTAGTGAGGGTGGCGTCTTCTTCCTCTTGAAGAACCAATGGTGCTCTTGAGCTCCTCTATATCTCTTCCTTGCCTTTGTTGCTCCTCCCTCATGGCTCTTTGATCTTCTCTAATCTCATGGAGGATGATGGAGTGCTCTTGGTGCTCCATCCTTAGTTGTCCCATGTTGGAACTTAATTCTCCTAGGAAAGTGTTGATTTTCTCCCAATAGTTTTGTGGAGGAAAGTGCATCCCTTGAGGCATTAGTGGTTATGGAAAAAAAAAGCAATGCTTTTTTTCACACCAAACTTAAAATGTTTGCTCGTCCTCGAGCAAAAGAAGAAGAGGTGGGATAGATGGGGATCCTGTGGGGTCCACAGATTCTAAGGGGTCAAGGATTTAGCATTCCCATCCTTAGTTGTCCCATGTTGGAACTTAATTCTCCTAGGAAAGTGTTGATTTTCTCCCAATAGTTTTGTGGAGGAAAGTGCATCCCTTGAGGCATTAGTGGTTATGGAAAAAAAAAGCAATGCTTTTTTTCACACCAAACTTAAAATGTTTGCTCGTCCTCGAGCAAAAGAAGAAGAGGTAGGGTAGATGGGGATCATGTGGGGTCCACAGATCCGAAGGGGTCAAGGATGTAGCATCCCTGCTCCAATTAGGCATGCAAAACGCCCTCTGTATGCAATCCTGGCATTTAACACCAGACTGCTGCTTGTTTCTGGCGTTAAACGCCCAAATGTAGCCTGTTTCTGGCGTTTAACGCCAGGTTGATGCTTGTTTCTGGCATTAAACACCAGACAGATGCTTGTTTCTGGCGTTTAAACGCCAGAGTGCTCCTCCTCCAGGGTGTGCTATTTTTAATGCTGTTTTTCATCCTGTTTTTGATTTTTTTTTGTAGTTTTTGTGACTCCACATGATCATCAACCTAAAAAATAAAATAACAATAGAAAATAAATAATGAATTAACATTGGGTTGCCTCCCAACAAGTGCTTCTTTAGTGTCAATAGCTTGACAGTGAGCTCTCATGGAGCCTCACAGTTGTTCAGAGCAATGTTGGGACCTCCCAACACCAAACTTAGAGTTTGAATGTGGGGGTTCAACACCAAACTTAGAGTTTGGTTGTGGCCCCCCAACACCAAACTTAGGGTTTGACTGTGGGGACTTTGGTTGACTCTGCAGTGAGAGAAGCTTTTCATACTTCCTCTCCATGGTTACAGAAGGAGAACCTTGTGTCTTATAGTTTACAATGTCTGCAAACCACAGAGCTTCCTGAATAGCAAATAATTGCTCATCCGGAAAGGTTTCAGAGATCTCAGTAGGAGGGAGGGATGCTCCTGCTACTGGTTCTATCCGGGACAGGTGATCAGTACTTGATTCTCTGTCTCTTTTTTGTCTCTTATTTCTATATCAAACTCTTGCAGAAGCAACACCCATCTTATGAGCCTGGGCTTTGAATCCTGCTTTGTGAGTAGATATTTAAGAGCAGTATGGTCAGTGTATACAATCACTTTTGATCCTACTAAGTATGATCTAAACTTGTCAATGGCATAAACCACTGCAAGCAGCTCTTTTTCTGTGGTTGTGTAATTCTTTTGTGCGTCATTTAGAACACGGCTGGCATAGTAAATGACGTGCAGAAGCTTGTTATGCCTTTATCCTAATACTGCACCAATAGCATGGTCACTGGCATCACACATTAATTCGAATGGTAATGTCGAATGGTAATGTCTAGTCTGGTGCAGAAATGACAAGTGCTGTGACCAGCTTAGTTTTCAGGGTCTCAAACGCCTGCAGACACTTTGTGTCAAACACAAATAGCGTGTCAGCAGCTAGCAGATTACTCAGATGTTTTGCAATTTTTGAAAAATCCTTTATAAACCTCCTATAGAATCCTGCATGCCCCAAAAAGCTTCTAATTGCCTTAACATTGGCAGGTGGTGGTAATTTTTCAATTACTTCAACTTTAGCTCGATCCACCTCTATTCCCTTGTTTGAAATTTTATGCCCAAGGACAATCCCTTCAGTCACCATAAAATGACATTTTTCCCAATTTAAAACTAGGTTGGTCTCTTGGCATCCTTTCAGAACAAGTGCTAAATGGTTAAGGCAGGAGCTGAATGAGTCTCCAAATACTGAAAAGTCATCCATGAAGACTTCCAGAAACTTCTCTACCATATCAGAGAAGATAGAGAGCATGCACCTCTGAAAGGTTGCAGGTGCATTACACAGACCAAAAGGTATCCTTCTGTAGGCAAACACTCCAGAAGGACATGTGAATGCTATTTTCTCTTGGTCCTGAGGATCTACTGCAATTTGGTTGTAACCTGAATAGCCATCCAAAAAGCAGTAATATTCATGACCGGCTAGTCTCTCTAGAATCTGGTCTATGAATGGTAAAGGAAAATGATCCTTCCTGGTGGCTGTATTGAGCCTTCTGTAGTCAATACACATACGCCACCCTGTAACTGTTCTTGTAGGAACCAGTTCATTCTTTTCATTATGAACCACTGTCATTCCTCCCTTCTTAGGGACAACATGGACAGGGCTCACCCAGGGGCTATCAGAAATAGGATAGATAATCCCAGCCTCTAGTAACTTAGTGACCTCTTTCTGCACCACCTCCTTCATGGCGGGATTTAGCCGCCTCTGTGGTTGAACCACTGGCTTAGCATCATCCTCCAATAGGATCTTGTACATCCATCTGGCTGGGCTAATGCCCTTAAGATCACTTATGGACCACCCAAGAGCTGTCCTGTGTGTCCTTAGCACCTGAATTAATGCTTTCTCTTCCTGTGGCCCTAAAGCAGAGCTTATGATTACAGGAAAAGTGTCACCTTCTCCCAGAAATGCATATTTCAGGGATGGTGGTAGTGGTTTGAGCTCGGGTTTAGGAGGTTTCTCCTCTTCCTGAGGAGTTTTCAGAGGTTCTTTTATTTCCTCTGGTTCCTCCAGATCAGCCTGAACATCTTTAAAAATTTCCTCTAGCTTTGATTCGAGACTCTCAGTAATATTGACCTCTTCCACTAGGGAGTCAATAATATCAACGCTCAGGTAGTCTTCTGATGTGTCTGGATGTTGCATAGCTTTGACAACATTCAACTTAAACTCATCCTCATTGACTCTCAAGGTTATCTCCCCTTTTTGGACGTCAATGAGGGTTCGTCCAGTTGCTAGGAATGGTCTTCCTAGAATGAGAGTTGCACTCTTGTGCTCCTCCATTTCCAGCACTACAAAGTCAGTAGGGAAGACAAATGGCCAACCTTGACAATCATATCCTCAATTATGCCTGATGGATATTTAATGGAGCCATCAGCAAGTTGAAGACAGATCCGGGTTGGTTTGACCTCTTCAGTCAAGACAAGCTTTCTGATAGTTGATGCAGGAATTAGGTTGATGCTTGCCCCAAGATCACATAGAGCTGTCTTGGTGCAGTTACCCTCTAATATGCATGGTATCATAAAGCTCCCGGGATCTTTAAGCTTTTCTGGAAAGCTTTTCAGAATGACTGCACTGCATTCTTCAGTGAGAAGAAATCTTTCAGTTTCTCTTCAATCCTTCTTATGACTCAAGATATCTTTCATGAACTTAGCATAAGAGGGTATTTGCTCAAGTGCCTCTGCGAACAGAATCTTTATTTTAAGAGTCCTGAGATAGTCTGCAAAGCGGGCAAATTGCTTATCCTGCTCCTCTTTGCAGAGTTTTTGAGGATAAGGCATCTTGGCTTTGTATTCCTCAACCTTAGTTGCTGCAGGTTTATTTCCTACAGAGGCAGGTTGAGAAGCCTTCTTGAGGGATTTATTATCAGCACTTGCAGGTGTCTGATCCCTCACTGGCATTTGAAAGCCAGGGTTGGAAGCTAGAGTGGCGTTGGACGCCAACTCCTTACTTATTCATGGCGTTTGAACGCTAGAACTGAGCTTCCATTGGGCGTTTGACGCCAACTCCTTGCCTGTTTCTGGCATTTGAACGCCAGAGTTATTCCTCTCTGGGCTCTTACTGTCCTCAGAGGGATTTTGGATAGCCGGTTGTTCATTTCTTGGCTTCCTGCTGCCTTGAAGTGAGGTATTTAATGTTTTTCCACTTCTTAATTGAACTGCTTGGCACTCTTCTGTTATTTGTTTTGATAACTGTTGTTCTGTTTGCTTCAATTGTACTTCCATATTCAGATTAGCCATTCTTGTGTCTTGTAGTATCTCTTTGAATTCGGACAGCTGTTTTGTTAGAAAGTCTAATTGCTGATTGAATTCAGTAATTTGTTCTACAGGACTGAGTTCAGCAGTTACTGTTTTAGCCTCTTCTTTCATGGAAGATTCACTGCTTAGGTACAGATGTTGATTTCTGGCAACTGTATCAATAAGCTCTTGAGCCTCTTCAATTGTCTTTCTCATGTGTATAGATCCACCAGCTGAGTGGTCTAGAGAAATCTGAGCTTTCTCTGTAAGCCCATAATAGAAGATGTCTAACTGCACCCATTCTGAAAATATTTCAAAGGGACATTTTCTTGGCATCTCTCTGTATCTCTCCCAGGCATCATAAAGAGATTCATTATCTCCTTTTTAAAGCCTTGGATGTCCAGCCTTAGCTGTGTCATCCGTTTTGGAGGGAAGTATTGATTCAGGAATTTTTCTGATAGCTGTTTCCATGTCCTTATGCTAGCCTTAGGTTGGTTATTTAACCACCTCTTAGCTTGGTCTTTTACAGCAAATGGAAACAGAAATAATCTGTAGACATGCTGATCTACTTTCTTATCATGTACTGTATCAGCAATTTGTAAAAACTGTGCCAGAAACTCTGTAGGTTCTTCCTATGGAAGACCGGAATACTGGCAACTTTGCTGCACCATGATAATGAGCTGAGGATTCAACTCAAAGCTACTGACTCCGATGGAGGGTATACAGATACTACTCCCATATGA
>NC_029792.2:15043063-15064481 GCF_000816755.2 Arachis ipaensis
AAAAAATGAAGAGAGAGAAATTGGTTAGGAAGTTTTGAAAAAGATATGTCTTAAAATTAAAGATACTTGTAAGAAAATAAAATAAAATAAAAAAAGAAAAGATATGAAAAAGATTTAATTTTCAGATTTGAGATTAGAAAAGATAAGATAAGCTAGGTAAGAGAAGATCAGGAATTTAAATTAAAAAGTTTTAAAATTTAAATTTTAAATTTGAAAATTAAAATTTGAAATTTGAAATTTGAAATTTGAAATTTAAAATTTGAAATTTGAAATTTGAAATTTGAAATTTGAAAGTTGGAATTTGAAAATTTGAAATAAGATAAGATAAAATTTTGAAAAAGATATGATTTTTTTGAAAGAAATTTGAATTTTGAAATTTTTAAAACTAAGATAAGATAAAATAGAAATTTTAAAATAAAAATATGAATTTTTTTGAAAAAAAATTTCGAAATATTTGCTCAAAAATAGTTAGAGAAGATATTTTTTTTGAATTTTATGATGAAAAAGAAAAACACACAAAAAACACACAACTTAAAATTTTTAGATCTAATGCTCCTTGTTTTCGAAAATTTTGGAGGAAAAACACCAAGGAACACCAAACTTAAAAATTTTAAGATCAAAACACAAGGGAGAATCAAGAACACTTTGAAGACTCACAAGAACAACAAGAACATGAAAAAAGAACACCAAACTTAAAATTTTTAGAAAACCTCAATAAAATTTTTGAAAATTATAGAAAGATTAACAAGAAAACACCAAACTTAAAGTTTGGCACAAGATTTAATCAAAGAAAAATTATTTTTGAAAAAAGAGATTTTAAAAAGAAGATACCCAATTACCAAGAACATAAACCAACGCTCTAGCCAATTGAGCTGTAAATGTAACACTTGTTTTAAAGAAGTTTTTTTTTTTATAACTAAGAATAAAATTTTTCGAAAACTAATGTTTTGAAAAAGCACAAGAAAAGAAACAGAACAAGAAAAACTAAAGATCAAACAAGAAAAATAAACAAGAACAACTTGAAGATCCAGGAAAAACAAATAACACAAATTCGAAAATTTAAAGGAAAATATAAAATATGCAATTGACACCAAACTTAAAATATAAAACTAAACTCAAACAGAAAAACTCAATTATTAGTAAAAAAAATAAAATTTCAAAAAACTTTTGAAAAAGAAAATAAGGATTCTAAAATTTTAACAAGAACAATAATAAAAGACTCAAAGATAAATCACATATTAATAAAGAAAAATAAAAATTTTTTTGAAAGAATTTTTTTTTTGAAAAGAAAGTAAAAGACTCTGACCCAAAAGACAAAATCTTCCTAATCTAAGTAACAGGATGAACCGTCAGTTGTTCAAACTCGAACAATCCCAGATCTCAAATGTCATGAGGTGCAAAATAAATCTGTAAAAGTTGTTTAAATACTAAACTAGTAACCTAGGTTTACAGAAAATGAATAAACTAAGATAGTTGGTGCAGAAATCCACTTCTGGGGCCCACTTGGTGTGTGTTGGGGCTGAGACTTAAGCTTCTCACGTGCCTAGGCTGTTTCTGGAGTTGAACGCCAGGTTGTAACCTGTTTCTGGCGTTCAACTCCCATTTGTAACCTGTTTCTGGCGTTTGACGCCAGACTGCAACATGGAACTGGCGTCGAACGCCAGTTTACGTCGTCTATCCTTGAGCAAAGTATGGACTATTATATATTTCTGGAAAGCCCTGGATGTGTACTTTCCAACGCAATTAAGAGCGCGCCAATTGGAGTTCTGTAGCTCCAGAAAATCTATTTCGAGTGCAGGGAGGTCAGAATCCAACAGCATCAGCAGTCCTTTTTCATCCTGAATCAGATTTTTGCTCAGCTCCCTCAATTTCAGCCAGAAAATACCTGAAATTACAGAAAAATACACAAACTCATAGTAAAGTCCAGAAATGTGATTTTTAATTAAAAACTAATAGAAATATAATAAAAACTAACTAAATTACATTGAAAACATACTAAAAACAGTGCCAAAAAGCGTATAAATTATCCGCTCATCAATAGTTCAAGCACTATGTCAGGTGGTTTATGTGGCTTATTATGATTTTTAGTGCACTTCATTTGTGTTTACTTACCTTAGTGGCTTAAACTTCCAATCATTTTACCGTGATTCTTTATGTAAAACTGTTTTGAAATAAAGGACTGAAAATTTGTGCTTCTACTCTTTCATTTATGCATTCTGATCTTTATGTATTTATGATATGATTTATGTTAATTTTATACCCTCAGTAATTTTAATTTTATTGATATAGGTATTTTCAAATTACTTCATAGCTAGTAATGCTAGAGAAGACACATTGGATAACAGTGTTGCTCCTAATGAGGATGAAATTGAAGTTCAAAGTAATGCTAATCCAACTTCAGAAACTCCACAAGCAACGGATAATGTCTCAACTCTAGAAGGATCAACTCCTAATGAAGGTGACAATAAGACTCATGTTAAGAGTGCTTATTGGGAGTATTTTGATCGGTTGAAAGTTGAAGGGGAATGGAAGGCGAAATGCAAGTTTTGCAAGACTGTGCTTAATGCAAATCCGAGGAATGGTACCAAGTCATTGAGGAACCATGTGGATCGATATTGTAAGAGAATAAAAGTGGCCAACTCTAGGCAATCATCAATTGTTGAATCATTGTCAAAACAATCACAAAAGCAAAAAGGGAATGAAGATGGCTTTGTGTTTGATCCTTCATTCACAAGAAAATATGTTGCTGAAATGATTGTTTTGCATGAGTATCCTATGAGTTGTGTGGACCATCATGGATTGAGACGAGCTTTTGCTTCAATGCAACCGACACTGTCAGAAAAGACATCTTGAAGATGTATGGGGACGAGAAGCGGAAGTTAACTCTTCAACTAGATGAAAATGATAGTAGAGTTGCAATAACTAGCGACATGTAGACTTCCAACCAAGAAAAAGGATACATAGTTGTCACGACTCACTATATTGATAGTTCGTGGAAGTTGCATATACGCCTATTGAGGTACTTAAAAAATTTTAAAAACTTCTATACATTGTGTTGTTTTCATATGTTGAGTTTCGTTAATCTAAAAATGCATGCATGTTTGTTAATCTTTTCAGCTTTTGCTATATTCCTTGTCCTCATACAAGTGAAGTTCTCACTGAAACGTTGATGAAAATATTGTTAGAATGGAACATTTAGAAAATTGTCCACTGTTACATTGGAAAACTGTTCTACTAATGATGCTATGATAGATGGACTGTTGGGGCGTTTAGATTTTTCATTCTTGATGTTGGGAGGGGGGTAAATTGTTGCAATTGCGTTGTTATGCTCATATCTTGAATTTGATTGTGAAAGATGGCTTAAGTATTGTTAAGGAAAGTATAGAAAAGATTCGTAGTAGTGTATTGTATTGGACTGCAACACATAAAAGGAACGAAACTTTTTTGAGTTGGTGTGCTAAAACAGCGATCTCATTTACTAAGAAATTAGTTCTTGATTGCCCAACTAGATGGAACTCAACTTATTTGATGTTAGAAACTGCTTTGTTGTATAAAGCTGTTTTTCCTAGGTTAAGGCAGAAGGAACCCCAATATAAAACTGTGCCAAGTAATGAGGAGTGGGAACTTGAGAAGGAAATTTGTGATAAGTTGAAGTTGTTTTATGATGTTACTCAACTATTTTCTGGGTCTAAATTTTCGACTGCTAATCTTTATTTTACTCTGGTTTGTAAAATAAAAGTGTCATTGGATGAATAAAAAATTTCTACTAATCCGTTAATTGCTAATATGGCATCTAAAATGAAGAAGAAATTTGAAAAGTATTGGGATGAAATTTATGGTATTATGGGTGTTGCTGTTTTTTTAGACCCTAGGTACAAGATGGTTGGGGTTGAGTTCCAATTTGAAAAAATGTATCCAGATCCAACAGAATGCTCCAAGCAAGTTGATAGAATTCATCAGTTGTGTAATGAGTTGGTTAATGAATACACTTAAAAAATGAGTTCTGATGTGTCACATATCGGTGTTGGTGTTGGTACAAAAGAAGTTAATGAAAGTGGAAGTGCAAGTCTATTTGGGAGTGATGATTATATGGTGTATTTTAAAAGAAGAAAAATGATAAGGAGTTCATATGTGAATGTTAAGTTTGATCATTATCTTGAAGAGGAAATTCATCCTCCAAATGATCCTAATTTTAATGTTTTGAAATGGTAGAAGAACAATAAGATGAAATTTAAAGTTCTTGCAAAAATAGCTAAGGATATATATGCTATTTCGGTGTCCACTGTTGCCTCTGAATCTGCTTTTAGTACAAGTGGTCGTGTAATTTCTCCTCATCGCGCAAAGTTCAAACAAGACATAATTGAAGCTTTGATGTGTGGCCAAAGTTGGTTGTGGGCACCTTTGGGAAGTAAAGGTGATATATTGATTAATCTTCATTTATGTTAGTTTTTTACATAGTACCAATTAATTTGATAATTGTTACATCTTTTGATTTTCAGGTTTAAATCTTGATTTGCAAACTTTCAATGATGATGAAGATGTTGAAAGTGATCAAGAATAAGGGTTGAAGATTCCTTTATATCTAATATTGTAATTTCTTTATTATGGTGTTAAATTTGTAGTGATCTAACACTTTTTTTTTTAATTTCAAGTTATTTGAGCTAATGACATTGTATGAATTTTATGTTTGTATTTTAATTTATTTATGAATTTTAAATCTTTGTTTTAATTTAGATAAGAATATGTAAAAATTAAAATATTTAATTTTTATAGGGTGGGTAGGGGTAGGGTGGGTACCCGCAAGTGCGGGTTCGGGTACTGTAAACTACCCGCAGGTTCTAACAGGGCGGGTAGTGCTTGTGTTACGGGACGGTGGGCAGGTCGGGTAGGGTAAAAACCGCCCCTACTCGCCCCACTGCTACTCCTATAAAAACTTTTCGCTCTTTATGAAAACAGAAAAATTTTGTGGCTCGCACCATGCGAAAAAGCTAATAAAGAAACTCTATTTAGGAGTGACAGTGTACATTTTATTTGCCAATACTCAATTTAATCCGATTCAATTAAGTCAGATAAGATTATTAATTCGATTCGTAATGAATAAAATAGAGTGCGATTAAAATTTTCGTGTGAATTAGATAGGGTGTAAGTTGAGTCTCAATCTTATTCGACCAACTCACACTCTTTATATGCATATGTTATATACTTATATAAAAATATATTTTAAATAAATGTTAAACTAAGAACTTTTTACTAAATACAGAAACTATTTCATTCTTCGAGTTTAAATTTTAAATATTTTAAATGCATTAGAAAGTGAATCACTTTATACCACTTGTTATGATATGTTTAGATATTGTAAGATATTACTCGAGTGACAAGATTTTAGTGTTAACAATTAAAACTTAAAAGTCCACTCAAATGTCCAAAAATTATTTATTATGATAAATCCCTTGCATAATTTAGGTAAGACACATGTGCTGTTATTTTATTTAATTAAATTTTCCCTATACGGCTATACCTAACATTTGAGGTAGATTTTTCCTTGAAAACTGCTTATCTCTATATAGAAGATGAAGATTTCTTATTTTATGAATCCAAAAGAAGCTAAGTTAGTTTAGAATAAGTGGATTAAGTTTTCAATTTTTATTGAGTTTTATCAAACATTATTAATAGAATTACTTGTAAAATTATTAATTTGAGCTTTAGTTCCAATTTTCTAATTAATAATTTTGATTACCTGCAAGTTGTGTCTTGGGCTGTAAAAAAAAGAAAAATATAGCAAGCCCAATGGAATATAATTTTCAGCATTGATGCAAAATTATTTTGTGATGGCTGAAATAATATTTTGTTAATTAGGCCAGAATCTTGACAAACAAGCCCAATACAATCAGTTTTGTTCAAGAAAATGTTTAAGTTATTTGGCTGAATTGTTAGTGTGAGAGTTGGGCCAAATTCAATTATTATTAGCCCAAATCTATTTTGAAGAAGAGATCCACTAAGCTTGATTCAAATTGGAAAAATGAGAAAGAGAGAACCATGCATGCTTCCACGGATCCCATTCTCTTCCTTTGGTGGATTTCAAAGTTATTAAACTTGCTTTAATTGCAATGAAACCATGAGAGAGAAAATAGCAATTGATTTGATTGCTATCATTAGTGCTACACGCTACTCAGCAAAGAAAAGTGGAAAACTTAATTCACTTTATCAATTCCATTGATTATTGTTCAAATTTCTCTCTCTTCTCTCTCATCTCTCTTCTTGCATTCGGTCACTTCACAGAGAAAGCATAGAAGCTTTTGCAAGCTATCAGAAAAGAGAAGAAGCTACGAGCAAGGCCATGGTAATGATGGCTTCAAGAAAAAGAAAATCTGAAGTATGGAGTGGCTAAGATCTTTGCCAAAATGGGTAAGAAATGGTGAAGTAAGCTCAAGCTCTCCATACCCTAAAAATGGTAGAGATCCATTCGGTCAGAGGAAGAAGATCCTTAAGGGATGACTTGTCTCAGCTTTTGATCAACTACCACAGGAGGTAGCTACTGTAGCTACGTGGAGAAGATGCAAAAGTTAGAGTAGAAGAAGCTGTCATCATCAAGAACTCATCAAGGGCTAAGGATCCTTCTTGGAGTGCAAGTCAAGATGGATGGCTCGGATTGGTGAAGCTTGGTATAAAGGGAAGACACAGAGGTAATTGCATGTTGGGTTTTACATTCAGTTTTCTCTCCTCTCTCTTTGGCCGAACCGGTTTGCATGAAGAAGAAGAAGTTGGCTTGGTTCAAGAACTTCAATCTTGGAGGCTTCCCCTTCTATAAATAAGGGAGAATAGCCAGGACTTAAAGCAAGGAATGAGAGTGCAGGGCACAGAGTTCTCATAGCTACCTAAGCTAACAGAAGTTCTTCTCCTTCAATGTTCTTCATTTTGTATTTTTCTGTTTAATTTTGTCTATCTTGAGTCTCATGGAAAAAGACAAACAGTGAGGTTTGTAAGAAAAAGCCATAGAGCGGAAAAAGACAGAAAGTGCAAAATTAAAAGAAAAACCCATAGATGTCCTTAGAGGTCCTTTGTACATCTGTGTTGTGTTTCATGATTCTGTGGGAATCCCCTTGCAAGTTGGGTTAGCACTTAGCAGTTGAAAGCTTGGCAGTGACCAAGTCAAGTTCAGGATTGGGGATTAGATTCTGGACTTGTCCCGGATAGGAAGGGTAGTTCCTAGGGAGAAATTGGTGTATATAATCATGATGATTATAGTGAAATTCTATCATTGTTGTGATGGAGACTGGATGTAGGCTGCATTGCACTTAGCAGCTGAACCAGGATACATCTTGGTGTGATTTTCTCTCTCCTCTACTCCATTTCTGTTTTCTGCTGCCTAGGAGACAAAACTGAAAAATATCTCTTGGTTGGTTACGAGATAAAAAAAAAGTCTCTTGACCAGGCACGAGACAAAAATAAGAAATATCTCCTCAAGTGTTGTAAAAGGCTAGCAAGTGTTATTAAGTGAAAAGTGGCTAAGATTCAACCCCCTTCTCTTAGCCACTAATAAACCATCAATTGGTATCAGAGCTTGGTCTCAAAGAGATCAAGCTTTGCAGGTTGGAGAAAGGATCCAGATGGCAAAGAACAGTGGCTCAAACTTGGTGTCCTATAATCTGACAGAAGGGCAGTCAAGCAACAGATCTCCTCTTTTCAATGGGAAGAACTACACCTATTAGAAGGAGAGAATGAAGATTTTTGTGCAATCAGAAGATTACAGATTGTGGAAGATTATCCTGGAGGGTCCTCAATATCCAACCATCACAAGTGCTGAAGGAGTAGTCTCACTTAAACCTGAAGCTAGTTGGACCGAAGAAGACAGAAAGAAGGCAAAGCTCAATGCCAAGGTTATCAACTTGCTTAACTGTGCTATCAGCTTCGAGGAATACCGACGGGTATCACGATGCACAACGGTAAAGAAAATCTGGGACAAACTTCAAGTTACTCATGAAGGAACCACCATAGTAAAAAGGACCAAGATAGACATGTTGAACAGAGAATATGAAATGTTCTCAATGAAGGAAGGATAATCCATAGATAAAATGTTTGAAAGATTCAACATCATCATTGTTGGCTTGGATGCTATGGGGATTAAGTATCCTGAATCTGTGCTTGTGAGAAGAGTCTTGAGATGTCTCACAAAAGAGTGGAAAACAAAAGCATTGATAATCTCTGAAAGTAGTGGTCTTGATTCCATGACATATGATGATTTGAGAGGCAACTTACTTGCATTTGAAAATACATATTTGAAAAAAGATACAAAAAAGAAAGGAATAGCTTTCACATCTGTTACTAACCCCCTGAATGATGAATCCGATGATTATTCTTCTGAAAATGAATTTGTTTTGTTTGCCAAAAAATTCAAAAAAATGGTGAAACTCAAGGAAAGAAGCAAAGGAGGCAGTTCTAGGAAACAAAAGAAAGATTTCAGCAAAGTGATTTGTTACAACTGCAAAGAGACTGGCCATTTCAAATCTGATTGTCCTAAGTTGAAAAAGGAAGAGAAGCCAAAGAAAGGAAAGAAGAAAGGACTAATGGCTTCTTGGGAGGACTTGGAAAACGACTCAGAAGATGATGAAGAATCAGAAACCAAGTCACAACCATGTCTCATGGAAGATCACGTTGAACAGGTAGTCTTTCATAATCCTGATACTGAAGATCTTCATCTTATGATAGACCACCTTTCTGAAAAAATTAGATGCTTCTTGCTTGATAATCAAGATCTTGAACAACAAATCACCATTCTTAAAGCTAAAAATGGTTTTCTCAAAGATAAACTGAGGGAGGCTGAAACTGCTGTTGAACTTGTTGAAGAAAACAAGCAGTTAAAAGCTCAACTTAAAAGCTATGAAAGTAATCATTCTGTGGTGGCATATGTAAACTGTTTTAAAAAAAATGAAGAGTTGCTTAAAGAGGTCAAAAGGCTTAAGGAAGACTTAGCCAAATTCACTCAAAGTTCTGAAAATCTAAATCAAATATTGGCAAGTCAAAAACCTCTTTATGATAAAGTCGGCTCGGATTTTCACAAAGCTTTCAAATCTGTTGAAAACTTTTCTTTTGAAAATGTGGCTTCATCTTCTAATGATACAAGGTTTCAAAACCCAACAAGCTTTAACAAAATAGCAACTCCAAGATTTTGTAGACTATGCAACCAGAATGGTCACTTTCCCATTCAATATTTCTTTGGTAAAAGAATGATTGGTAACAAAGTTTGCAAAGTTGTTTTTGATTACAATGGATTGGGACAAAGAAGATGGTTTAACGTGAAAGGATGCAAGAAGATTTGGATACCTAAGGTCACTTGAGCTCTTTTTGTAGGTATGCCTAGCATCCAAGCGGAAGGACCATATGTGGTACATGGACAGTGGATGCTCTAGGCATATGACCGAAAAGGCAACCTTCTTCATAAAGCTTGATGAGTATCATGGAGGGTTTGTCACTTTGGGTGATGATGGTAAAGGAAAAATAGTGGCCGTTGAAAAAGTTGGTAAAAGTTTTTCTTCCTTTATAAATGATGTTCTTCTTGTTGATGGTTTGAAACACAATTTACTAAGTGTAAGCCAATTATGTGATCTTGGATATGAAGTTGTTTTTAGAAAATTGGTGTGCTTAGTTATTTTTGAAAAATTTGGGGATATTTGTTTAAAGCTAAGAGACGTAATAATGTGTATGGATTGACTCTTGAAGATTTAAAAGATCAAAATGTAACATGTTTTACCTCTCTTGAATCTGAAAAATGGCTATGGGATAAGAAATTGGGTCATGCAAGCATGTACCAAATTTCTAAACTTGTTAAGAAAAACTTAGTAAGAGGAATTCCAAATATTAAATTTGATAAGGATATTACTTGTGATGCTTGTTAATTAGGCAAACAAGTAAAAACCTCTTTTAAACCAAAAGATGGAATTTCTACCAAGAGGCCATTAGAAATGTTACACGTTGATCTTTTTTGTCCAACAAAAACACAAAGTTTAGGAGGTAAACATGATGGATTGGTAGTGGTGGATGATTACTCTAGATTCGGTTGGGTACTTTTTCTTGCTCATAAGAATGATGCTTTCCAAGCTTTCTCAACCCTTTGCAAAAGAATTCAAAATGAAAAAGATTTGAAAATTGCCCATTTAAGAAGTGATCATGGAAATGAATTTGAAAATCAAGACTTTGAAAAATTCTGTGATGATTTTGGAATTGCTCACAAATTTTCATGCCTTAGAACACCTCAACAAAATGGGGTGGTTGAAAGAAGGAATAGAAGCCTTCAAGAAATGACTAGGGCTGTGTTATGTGAAAATGAAGTTCCAAAATTTCTATGGGCTGAAGCTGTAAATACAGCATGCTATATTTTGAATAGGACTATCATTAGAAAAGGGTTAAAGAAAACTCCTTATGAGCTATGGAAAGGAACCCCTCCTAATCTTAAGTATTTCCACATTTTTGGATGTAAATGTTTTGTGCTTAATCATAAAGAAAATCTTGGAAAGTTTGATCCAAAATCCTATGAAGGGATGTTTGTTGGATACTCCACCACTAGCAAAGCGTATAAAATCTACCTCAAAGATCATAGGACTATAGAGGAATCCATACACGCTTCTTTTTGTGATACTAATGCAATTCCCAGAGCTTCTTTAGATAATGATACAGGTAGTGAAGCAGAAACAAGCTATCAACCAAACAAAGAAAGTCCCAATGCTATCCCAAATGAAGAATCTGTCTGTCCAGTTTTGTCTCATCAAAATGGAGGAAACATTTCTGTTTTGTCTCCTGAGCCAGTAAGAGAATCTGGAACAGAACAACCTACTGAAACTCATCAAAGCTCAACTTCACTCCGGAAGCCAAGAGAATGGAAGTCCATGATGGGTTATCCTCATGACTTTATCATTGGTGATCCCTCTCAAGGTGTAACAACAAGATCCTCAACCAAAAGGCAAACCAAACCAAATAATTTTGCTCTTTTGTCACAAATGGAGCCCAATAATGTGAAGCAAGCTGTTGAAGATCCTTCTTGGGTCAAAACCATGCAAGAAGAGCTAGCTCAATTTGACAAGAATGAGGTTTGGACACTAGTACCTCATCCGGATGGTAAGAAGGTAACGGGTACTAAGTGGGTTTTCAAAAATAAACTAGGTGAGGATGGAAAAGTTGTTCGTAACAAGGCTAGATTAGTGGCCCAAGGTTACAATCAAGAAGAGGGTATAGATTTTGATGAGTCTTTTGTTCCGGTAGCAAGAATAGAAGCAATTAGGTTGCTTCTTGCATATGCTGCCCATAAGGGTTTTAAAATATTTCAAATGGATGTTAAATGTGATTTTCTTAATGGCTTTATTGATAGAGAAGTGTTTGTGGCACAACCCCTTAGTTTTTAAGATAAAACATTTCCAAACCATATTTTCAAACTCTCAAAGGCTCTTTATGGCCTTAGGCAAGCTCCAAGAGCTTGGTATGAAAGGCTTAGTGCATTCTTGTTGGAAAATCAATTTCAATGGGGTACCACCGATACTACTCTATTTATTAAAGCATCTAATAATGATATTCTCCTAGTTCAAGTTTATGTAGTTGATATAGTGTTTGGATCGGCCAATGAATCCTTGTGTGAAGAGTTTGGAAAACTCATGACTAGTGAGTTTGAAATGAGTTTAATGGGAGAGCTAACATTCTTTCTTGAACTCCAAATTAAACAAACTCCTAGTGGTACCTTTATCTACCAAGGAAAGTATGCTAAAGAATTAATCAAGAAATTTGGCCTAGAAAATTCCAAACCAATGGGAACACCAATGCATCCAAACACTAAACTTGAAAAGGATGATGATGGCAAAGATGTGGATGAAATATGGTATAGAGGAATGATAGGTTCACTTATGTATCTTACCTCCTCTAGACCAGATATTGTTCAAAGTGTGGGTGTATGTTCAAGATTTCAATCTCACCCAAAAGAATCCCATCTTTCGGCAGTTAAACGCATCATTAGATACATTAAGGGAACTAGTGATTATGGCTTATGGTATCCAAAATCTGATGATTTTTGTGCAGTAGGATTTTGTGATGCAGATTATGCGGGAGATCAGGTGGATAGAAGGAGCACATCCGGCATGTGTTGCTTCCTTGAAAGCTCACTTAACATATGGTCAAGCAAGAAACAAGCCACAGTAGCTCTATCCACAACCGAAGCTGAATACATTTCTGCATCTGCATGTTGTTCACAATTAATTTGGTTGAAAACTCAGTTGAAGGATTACAAATTAAAGATCAATAGTATACCTTTGTTTTGTGATAATATGAGTGCTATAAACATCTCAAAAAATTCTATTTTGCACTCAAGAACCAAGCACATTGAAATCAAATATCATTTTATTAGAGAACATGTGCAAAAGGGTACTATTGATATTCAATTTGTGAAATCTGAAGAACAACTTGTGGATATATTCACTAATCCCTTGTGTGAAGACAGATTCTGCTCTTTGAGAAATAGTTTGGGAATGATAGAATTAAATTCTGTTGATAAATTGTGAAATTTTTTATTCTGTTTGGTTTTGTCTCCTAGGAAGGCAGGAGACAAATCTTAGGACGTGATGAACGGGCCATGATTCAGGGGGAGACTGAACTGATATTAATTATCTTGGGCTCCACCAAATTTCTTTGACCTTACTCTGACCCGTTTTTGAGTTCCTCATTTTTGTTAATAATACTTTTGGAAGTTGTCATATCAAATCTTGTAGGAAGGAGTTGTTGTCAAATCAAATTTTTATCCTTCCCTCATCCCTTGATTCTAGGAGCTAACCTTTCAGTTTTAATTTTTAAAATATTTCCTTGGTTAATAACCGCGTCCCTTAATGGGTAATAACTCCCTTAATTTTCTCTCCACTCAGCATTAATTGCTTCCATAACCTCCCTCCTCTCACTACTCTCTTCGGCCCCTCTTCATCTTCCCTCTTCTTTCTCCATTTTCTTTATCATGAAAAAGAAAGTTGCACCAAGGAAAAGTAGCCGAACCCACACACCAAAAAATCCTCCATTCTCAACCCCTCAAACACACACACACATTCATATACACTCCACATCTTCTTCATCCCCTTCACTCTCCTCTAAACAAACAGACACTATGAGAAGAAAGGTGATTGCAAAGAAAACTTCATCCAGAAGAAAGCTGGGAAAAGAGAAAAATCCAATCGAAGAAGAAGAAGAGGAGTTTCACACATCTATCCTTCCTTCACCTCCAAAGAAAGCAACTCCTCATGCATCTGCCCGAAGCTCTCAGAAGACCAAAGGTTACGCACTACGTAACACAAGGAAACAACCGAATCTGGAATCCCTGGATTTCAAGAATAAATACAACAAAGGCCATTCACATTTTGATCCTGGAAGGTTCAACTCCTGTGCATCTTATGAGTTTCACAATGAAGTGTTGAAGAAACGTCACATATGTGCTTCCTACACAGTGAACCTAGACTCTCTTACTGCCAAAGGAATAAACTTTATAACTCTTTTTGAGAATATGAAGTGGACTCCCCTGTTTAATGTTCAAAAACCTGTATACCCTGCCTTGGTTCGAGAATTTTATGCAAACATGAGGCTGATTGATGGTGCAATCCATTCCTATGCGAAGCGGGTCTACATGACTCTGAGCAAAGAAACAATAAGCACTGCCCTGGGCTATGTTGATGAAGGGCCAGCAGCTTATATGTCAGAAAAATGGGATTCTCAGGTTGGAGTCACATATCAGATTGCTCTACACCAAATCTGTGAAATATCTATCTGGACTGGATGGCACAGTTCCAACTCACAAGGCCCTCAGTCCAGAAAGAGCATTGTTGCACAGAATCATTACTCACATTCTGATTCCACAGAGTGGCTCACACAATAGAGTAACCGTTTTTGATACTTTTGTGCTTTTTGCTATCATTATTTCATCTCCTATTTTCTTTGCATATCTCATGATAAGGCATATGTGAGAATGTATTAGAAGCACCAAAAAGGCTAACCTTCCCTATGGCATATTTCTTACATGCATCTTTTAATACTTTAATGTTGATCTAACTAATGAAGATGTAGAGAATAACGTTTCATCAATTAAGGGAGGAGGAGTTTCAGGTACTATGAAAGGCACCAAAGGAAAACGGTCAATGCCCTCTGACAGTGAACTTGAGAGCCGCCCAGCCGAGCCATCCAAAATGGCAGAATCAATCAAGGAGGTCCTCACTGAGTTTTCTAACATGTCCAAACTAATGGTGGAATCTTACAAGGCCGCTCGAAAGCAAGCATATGAAAATGAAAAAGTTTGGACAAAATGCCAAGAAAAAGTGGGTCTGATGCTTCAGAATTTCAAAGAAGAAATGGGAGCTGCCGATAAGGATGATGAATCTGGATCTGAGTACAACCTTTCTGATGATTGACTTATTTGTCTCTTGTTGAATTCTGGTTCTGTTTGGTTTATTTTGGTACTTTGTAGGCTGTTTAGATACTCTAGACCATGGTTATTTTGTTAAACTCTTAAATATTTTGGTTTTGGTTATATTTGTGTATATTCCATTGTCATTTTTTGTAGGTTCCCCTTTGATGACAAAAGAGGGAGGAAAGCTGGAAAAATTAAAAAGTTGAAAGAAACAGGGGCTGAAATCATTTTGATTCATGATCACCCCTGTATGTAACACCCTCACTATCAGAAGTCACGCTTCCGGCTGCGCCACTCTGATAGCAAGAAGTATTACGACTACTTTACATACTAAATACTAAAATAGGAGCCTGTGACTCGACACTGTATCGCTGATTTCTTCGAAAATTAGAAATAAATACTTTATCTTAGCAAAAATACAAGCAGGCATAGATTCATATACAAAACTCCTTACATAATAACTCATAATATAATATACATATAAAACATACAACTCCTACCCCTCTTACAAATTTGTAATAACAAAGACGAGGAAAAAAAATAATCTAATTAATACAACAATATATAAACCAAACGCAGTATAACGCTCCTTAATGCCTCTTCATCTGGTTCCTGAAAAGGTAAAGCTGTAGGGGGTGAGAACCTAACCACACGGTCTCACCACGGAATTTCAAAGTTGTCATAAGAAGATATTTTATAAGAAAACTATTTTCAAACTCAGTGATTATCATTGCCTTATGAATCTTTTAAAAACCAATAGGTAATTGATCAAAACCTTTTCAAAGAAACAATGTTTAATCTTTCAGAAATCCGAAACCTTTCCTTTCTTATAAGAAACTTTCAATCAGAAACCAACCACGCAATCAAACAACACAATCATTAATATAGCACCAAAGTTCAATCTCAAATGTAGCACGCCAGGACAAACACAGGCAAGGCAGACAAGGAAAGCACAAGTAGGCAGCAGTTACAGCAAATAGTCCAAGTAGCAGTTACGAACAGTTTAGCAATTGTAGTGTCCGGTCACACACTTATATCGTAGGGTCAACAGAGTATCGAGTTTTCAACCTGGTACACGTGGTGGCAAGCCACGGTACTTAATCCAGGGAACCTCGTATCTCAGATATTTCAAATTCATAAGCCATATAAATAATTCAAATATCTTATCTCAACATTCTTAACATCATAATCATTCATCAATCCAAATCTCATTTCCAACTTCATTCAAAAACCATATTTCAAGGAAAATCCTCATCAATTCTCATCATCCTTCTTTCCATCCCATTCATTAACAGTCCTAATTCAAAACATAATTCTTTCTTTGATAAATAAATCAATCTTAAAGCATAGAACGTTTAAAAAAACAAATCTTTTTATTTAACTACTTCAAATAAAGCTTCCAATTTTATAAAATTTCAGCAGCATTTCCTTTAAAACTCGGACACTGCCACCCTTTTTGGGTCCCATCCAAACATTTCTCAAATCCTTTCTCAATCATTTCCAAATCTCAACACTTTCCAAAATTCAACCAATTCCATTATCAAAGTATTTTCAAATCAGACCAATTCTAATAATGAAACTCTTTTTAAAGTCAAACCAGCTCAAGTATTAAATTATTTATAAAAACAGACCGACTCAAAATCAAACCGGTTTAACTTCAAACCAAGAAAAACCACTTTTCATAATAATCAAGTAAATAACTTTCTAAATCCATTTCTTATCAACAACCGTACTTCACTCAAGCAATCAAGCACCCAATAATCCAGTCCAACAATCCATTACATCCACAAGACAAATATAATCACATAAATATATTTTTTTGCATCAATATCTATTTATCACAACTCTGTAATGTAAATTAGATTTTAAGAAAAACCCCTACCTCGATTTAGTCAAAGCTCAGTAGTTAGACTCATCAATTCCTCTTTTGTTTATTTTCAATTTTACAGCAGCAGTAGCAACCTTGTTTATTTTCAGACAATATCAACAGCGGCATCAAGAATCGCGGCAACAACACTTTTCTGATATAAATTGGAATTTAAAGCGAAATTGATATTGAGTGGAACAGAACGAAATTAGTAATGGAACATTTACGATAAATTGAAATAGAATCAAATAACCTCACCACGAGAAACAAAGCAGCAATGACCCTCTGAACCAATCAGGCGGCAGCTCCGGCACTCCCCGAAGCTCCGGTGGTTCAATAACAACCTTAATTTCGATGCGCAAATACCAGAACCCAAACCTGCGGTACCAGCATCTCAGAATCTCCAACAGATTGCAACGGAACATTGATTTCAAGAAGTTTCAGAAACAAAGGGCTTACCAAGAAGACAGGGGTTCCGGCGGCAGTTTCCAACATACACAGGCTTCAAAGGCGGTTTTCGGTGGCAGCAGCGCTCTCCGGCGGCAGAGGCGCGGTCAGAAGTCGCGGCCAGAAGCTTCAGAGGCGGCGGATTTGATGAGGATGGCCGGCGATAGGAGCGGCAACTGTGCGCGGTGGTTGGACAGGTCCTGATCCTCCCTTCCTCCCAGATCTCTCTCCTCTGCCTCACCCATGGGCGACGGCGTTGACACCTGCAGCAACGGCGACGGACTTCGCGGCGGGGACAGTGGCTGTGACAGGAGCCTGCGAGGACGGCGATAGACACAACGCGGCAATGGTTCGCGAGGCATGGTGCAGCGGCGGCGCGGCTTCTCTGCTCCCTCAACTCTGTGCTCGCTCTCTCAGATCTCCCTCCCGACGGCACAACGACGGCGACGGTGGCAGTGATGCCCACCGGCGCCTTCTCCCCACTCCCTTTCTTCTCTTCCTTCGGTCCCCCATCTCTCTTTCCTTCTTTCTCTTTTCTTTCTTTTTTTTTTCTTCTGTGAATATGCTGTGTGGCTTATGGAAGAAAAGGAAGTTCGGTGGCTGAAGAGATAAGGCAGCTAGGTTTTTGGGAAATTAGGATTAGGGTGATATTTTGGGAATTTAGGGTTTTGATAAAAATTAGATATAGGGATAGTTTGGTGATTTTAATAAAATTGGAGTATAAAATATTAATATTTGAAAAACTAATTTAATCTCTAAACTTACTTTAAAATATTATTTGTGGTATAAAAATACTAATTGATTCTCAATAAATTACTCTAATTGAGAATACATGGTAATATAATTAATTTTCTTTATCTTTAACTTAAAGTATTAAATGATATAAATACAATTAATCTAAAATCAAATCATATAAAATTTTTATTCTTTTACAACTATTAAGCTATATAATTTAAATATAGAAAATTATTCAATAACTATAAAATTAAGTAAAATTTCTAATTAATTATCAAAACTTGATTTAATTTTTGATTTAATTAGCTTTAATAAAATAATTTCTGAAGATAAAATTTCTAATGAATTAAATGAATTGAAATTAATTCATAACAAGATTTATTTGAAAATTCTGGGTCTTACAAAAATAGCTGAATCTGAAAGTGGAAGTAATATAAATGACTGAAACTTAAATTGCAAGAAATGTAAATGGCTGAATAACTCCCTGTGATGTCGTACACTTATGAGTTTTACCTTTTGCATTCACCAAACGTGTCCTAAAGGACTAATGTGTCGTTTACTAAGTCTAATGGTCGCACAAAATGCCAAAACTAATCTCGAGTATACTCAGAAGGATAGTAGACCATAGAAAAGGAAGAAAAGCGACAAGAACCGTGTTCGCGAAAATTTGAAAGAATTGCTGAAATCACAAGTAGACAAGGATGAACAAGTAATAAAGAATGCTGGAAAGAGAGTCAACTAATATCTTTAAGGGTAACTCTTGAATCGAAGGAATTTGATAAGACCAATAAGATAAAAGACAATGCAGCATTTTGAAACGAATTCAAGCTGAGTCAAGTAAATATGAGGTTTGCAGAAGAAGTATATCCAAACCAAAGACAAAGTTTATAGAACTTAAGAGTATGGTTAAAAATATTTTCAAATGCATTATTCGTAAAGAATGAAAACTTAAGGGAAAATCATTTGATGTTCTAAAAGAGAAAATGGGTAACAAACATCCTTCAAAAGAGTAATAAAAATGTAAATGTGGCATTATTTCAATATAAATTCAAGTGGAAATAGATTACACAAACTTTGTAAATGGAAAGATTAATTTGGCTAAGAGCAAAATTGTATTTTCTCTTCTTTTTTAAGCGTGTATGAAAACTATAATCTTGTTGGAAGAAAATCTGAGATAAAATTTTACTCATAAAAGAAAAGATGATGTATTACAATCAAACAGGTTTAAATCACATAGAAATTTTCAGAGTATAAGGTAAAGGACTGTAAGCTAAATTGAAAGCGATTTTATTAAAACTTCAATAGATGTATCGCCCCAAAACAAGTTCAAATCACACCAAAGAGAAGCACTGCTCAAGTAAAGCAATTCTAGTCAGGGACAACTTTGCATAAAAATAAATCGAAACTTGTTTAAAAAGGTTTAAATCAAAACTTCAATAATATACTTGAAGTCACAACTTTATAAGGATGTTCAATAATATTAAGAAAGGACTCAAAATATGAACTTAAAAAAGTGTCCGGCATCAAAACAGATTTAAATGTATATTAAAAAATACATGATTCAAAAAGAAGTACCTAAATAAAGAAGGTAAATACACCGAGGGTTTTAAACAGGAATATGTAGTTAGGATCAAACAAAAAGCGTACGTGAACAAGAGAGTAGGATTGAAAGATAATCCGTTCACTTTCCAAGAAAAATATCGCAGACAAGAAACTTAGAACATACCAAGCAGGAATAAGATACGTGATATTCGCATAGTTCAAGACACCTAACCGAGTAACCTCAAGAATTAACTCCTAACGTTCCCAAAACCCGCAATTCGCATTATCTATGACTCGCATATCGTCTATGATAACCCATTAATGCCTACATATACATAATTCACTAGTGTTAAGTCGGCCAAACTTAATACCAGGAATTATGCAATGCAAGACTAATGGCATTAATCAATAGACTGTCATGTGCATAAAGTTCTAATTCTCGTTATTCAAACAAGACCTACAACATGATAGACTCTCAGAGTATGCAATTGAAGCATAATCGGTCCATTCCTCAGGCTCTACAGGAAAGACCGCTCTGATACCATAATGTAACACCCTCACTATCAGAAGTCACGCTTCCGGCTGCGCCACTCTGATAGAAAGTATACTTGAAATAACACCCTCGCAAGTATCATTTAAGAAGATCACGATGTGCTTAAAACGAAATCAGCCCATGGAAGAAAGGATCTTTAAATTAAGGGAATCCAAACAAGAACTCACTGGGTATTGATTATCAAATGAGTTTCCAATTGGTCTAAAGGAATACAAAACGCGCCAGGAAGACAACTCAATCAATAGAAAATTCTCAAGAAAGAACCTTTGACTAAAGAAAGACAAATAAAAGGACAAATGGTGCATTAGATGGAAACAAATTAAAGTTGACTCGGATGAGAATGAGTTTCACAAGAAATGAAAAACTAAGACTAATGGTAACGTTAAAAAAATAAAAGAGTAGTTAAAAACAGAATTAAATATGACATCCACAAAAATAAAAAATTTAAGAAAGAAATTGGTCCATTCATAAGAATAAAGACATGAGTCCAACATTTTTTTGTAAGAACAATAATTGCATAAATAATATAGTATGCTAAACCAAATTCGAATAAAAATAAATTAGGTGAAGCTTACCAAACAAAACCAACTGGAAAGAGATAAAAACCTTTCTTTGAAAAATATCTAAATATATAGTCAAATAAGGATATTCGTAAAAGCTATAATAAAATTGTTAGAAAATCAAATTATATTTGAAGTATATATACATTTCCATAAATCAGTGAAGAAACAGGCGAGGTATTGGAAACAACTAGTTTTAAATTGTATAAGGAACTTTCAACATTTATATAAAGAAGTACATATCAAATTAAAAGCGGTTGTATATTTCAAATCAGAAACGGTTTTGTTAAGATTTAAAGAATGGCTGTAATTATTATCAAATAAGAGGAAAACTAAATTACAATTTATTTACAAAGGACTCAAAATATGAACTTACTGATACCATAATGTAACACCCTCACTATCAGAAGTCACGCTTTCGGCTGCGCCACTCTGATAGCAAGAAGTATTACGACTACTTTACATACTAAATACTAAAATAGGAGCCTATGACTCGACACTGTATCGCTGATTTCTTCGAAAACCGGAAATAAATAATTTATCTTAGCAAAAATACAAGCAAGCATAGATTCATATACAAAACTCCTTACATAATAACTCATAATATAATATACATATAAAACATACAACTCCTACCCCTCTTACAAATTTTTAATAACAAAGACGAGGGAAAAAAATAATCTAATTAATACAACAATATATAAACCAAACGCAGTATAACGCTCCTTAATGCCTCTTCATCTGGTTCCTGAAAAGGTAAAGCTGTAGGGGGGTGAGAACCTAACCACACGGTCTCACCACGGAATTTCAAAGTTGTCATAAGAAGATATTTTATAAGAAAACTGTTTTCAAACTCAGTGATTATCATTGCCTTATGAATCTTTTAAAAACCAATAGGTAATTGTTCAAAACCTTTTCAAAGAAACAATGTTTAATCTTTCAGAAATCCGAAACCTTTCCTTTCTTATAAGAAACTTTCAATCAGAAACCAACCACGCAATCAAACAACACAATCATTAATATAGCACCAAAGTTCAATATCAAATGTAGCACGCCAGGACAAACACAGGCAAGGCAGACAAGGAAAGCACAAGTAGGCAGCAGTTACAGCAAATAGTCCAAGTAGCAGTTACGAACAGTTTAGCAATTAGGCAAACCAAAACAAGTTCAAACTCAAGCAAAGCATACAAATGCATATGATGCATGCCTGTCCTATGGCTGATGAGACTCATCTGTCGGTTATCCAGCCAACCCGACAAGTCTGAATTGTACTTAGACTGTCCCCCGACGTGCATCCC
>NC_029792.2:15066079-15075203 GCF_000816755.2 Arachis ipaensis
AACCACGCAATCAAACAACACAATCATTAATTCAGCACCAAAGTCCATTCTCAAATGTAGCACGCCAGGACAAACACAGACAAGACAGACAAGGAAACCACATGTTTAGGTAGCAGTTACAGCAAATAGTTCAAGTAGCAGTTACGAACAGTTTAGCAATTAGGCAAACCAAAACAAGTTCAAACTCAAGCAAAGCATACAAATGCATATGATGCATGCCTGTCCTATGGCTGATGAGGCTCATCTGTCGGTTATCCAGCCAACCCGACAAGTCTGAATTGTACTTAGACTTTCCCCCGACGTGCATCCCTAAGAGTTTATGCATAGCTTTTTCTCAAATAATCAATATTACTCAATGGGGGTAACATTCCCGGGAATTTATATAGTGCCCGGTCACACACTTACATCATAGGGTCAACAGAGTATCGAGTTTTCAACCTGGTACACGTGGTGGCAAGCCACGGTACTTAATCCAGGGAACCTCGTATCTCAGATATTTCAAATTCATAAGCCATATAAATAATTCAAATATCTTATCTCAGCATTCTTAACATCATAATCATTCATCAATCCAAATCTCATTTCCAACTTCATTCAAAAACCATATTTCAAGGAAAATCCTCATCAATTCTCATCATCCTTCTTTCCATCCCATTCATTAACAGTCCTAATTCAAAACATAATTCTTTCTTTGATAAATAAATCAATCTTAAAGCATAGAACGTTTAAAAAAACAAATCTTTTTATTTAACTACTTCAAATAAAGCTTCCAATTTTATAAAATTTCGGCAGCATTTCCTTTAAAACTCGGACACTGCCACCCTTTTTGGGTCCCATCCAAACATTTCTCAAGTCCTTTCTCAACCATTTCCAAATCTCAACACTTTCCAAAATTCAACCAATTCCATTATCAAAGTATTTTCAAATCAGACCAATTCCAATAATGAAACTCTTTTTAAAGTCAAACCAGCTCAAGTATTAAATTATTTATAAAATCAGACCGACTCAAAATCAAACCGGTTTAACTTCAAACTAAGAAAAACCACTTTTCATAATAATCAAGTAAATAACTTTCCAAATCCATTTCTTATCAACAACCGTACTTCACTCAAGCAATCAAGCACCCAATAATCCAGTCCAACAATCCATTACATCCACAAGACAAATATAATCACATAAATATATCTTTTTGCATCAATATCTATTTATCACAACTCTGTAATGTAAATTAAATTTTAAGAAAAATTCCTACCTCGATTTAGTCAAAGCTCAGTAGTTAGACTCATCAATTCCTCTTTTGTTTATTTTCAATTTTACAGCAGTAGCAGCAACCTTGTTTATTTTCAGACAATATCAACAGCGGCATCAAAAATTGCGGCAACAACACTTTTCTGACATAAATTGGAATTTAAAGCGAAATTGATATTGAGTGCAACAGAACGAAATTAGTAATGGAACATTTACGATAAATTGAAATAGAATCAAATAACCTCACCACGAGAAACAAAGCAGCAATGACCCTCTGAACCGATCAGGCGGCAGCTCCGGCACTCCCCGAAGCTCCGGTGGTTCAATAACAACCTTAATTTTGACGCGCAAATACCAGAACCCAAACCTGCGGTACCAGCATCTCAGAATCTCCAACAGATTGCAACGGAACATTGATTTCAAGAAGTTTCAGAAACAAAGTGCTTACCAAGAAGACAGGGGTTTCAGCGGCAGTTTCCAACATACACAGGCTTCAAAGGCGGTTTTCGGTGGCAGCAGCGCTCTCCGGCGGCAGAGGCGCGGTCAGAAGTCGCGGCCAGAAGCTTCGAAGGCGGCGGATTTGATGAGGATGGCCGGCGATAGGAGCGGCAACTGTGCGCGGTGGCTGGACAGGTCCCGATCCTCACTTCCTCCCAGATCTCTCTCCTCTGCCTCACCCATGGATGACGGCGCTGACAGCTGCAGCAACGGCGACGGACTTCACGGCGGGGACAGTGGCTGTGACAGGAGCCTGCGAGGACGGCAATAGACACGACGCAGCAATGGTTCGCGAGGCATGGTGCAGCGGCGGCGCGGCTTCTCTGCTCCCTCAACTCTGTGCTCGCTCTCTCAGATCTCCCTCCCGACGGCACAACTATGGCGACGGTGGCAGTGATGCCCACCGGCGCCGTCTCCCTCTCTTCTCCCCACTCCCTTTCTTCTCTTCCTTCGGTCCCCCATCTCTCTTTCCTTCTTTCTCTTTTCTTTCTTTTTTTTTTCTTCTGTGAATATGCTGCGTGGCTTATGGAAGAAAAGGAGGTTCAGTGGCTGAAGAGATAAGGCAGCTGGGTTTTTGGGAAATTAGGATTAGGGTGATATTTTGGGAATTTAGGGTTTTGATAAAAATTAGGTATAGGGATAGTTTGGTGATTTTAATAAAATTGGAGTATAAAATATTAATATTTGAAAAACTAATTTAATCTCTAAACTTACTTTAAAATATTATTTGTGGTATAAAAATACTAATTGATTCTCAATAAATTACTCTAATTGAGAATACATGGTAATATAATTAATTTTCTTTATCTTTAACTTAAAGTATTAAATGATATAAATACAATTAATCTAAAATCAAATCATATAAAATTTTTATTCTTTTACAACTATTAAGCTATATAATTTAAATATAGAAAATTATTCAATAACTATAAAATTAAGTAAAATTTCTAATTAATTATCAAAACTTGATTTAATTTTTGATTTAATTAGCTTTAATAAAATAATTTCTAAAGATAAAATTTCTAATGAATTAAATGAATTGAAATTAATTCATAACAAGATTTATTTGAAAATTCTGGGTCTTACACTGTACATATGCCTTATGGTTTGTTGATGATTTATGTTCTGAATTGTTGTTATTAATGCTTTTTGATGTTGATGATCTATGTTCTGAACTGTTGAAATATCTGTTGGAACTTAGTTATCTTTTGATAATCCTTTTATGTTCTGCTGAGTTGATGCCTCATGCTCTGTTTTGTTGAAACATTTGTTGAATTTGGGATTTAGTTGTGATTTGATAATCCCTTTATGTTTTGATATGTTGGACAATTCCTTATGCTATGATATGATTCTGTTTAAATTGAAAATGTTTTTCTTACCATAAAATGATAATTTTTGGCTCTGAAATGATGGTTGAAAAATATTGTTTAATTAATCAAATTATTTAGGAATTATCAACTGTTTCTCATGTACTCTGTACTCAAAGTATTTTTTATTGTTATTGAGTAGAAAATTATTTATATGATAAAAAGTCAAGTTGTATTTATCATGTTATTTCTGCTCATAAATCAAGCCATTCAACATCTCAAAATTTCATATGTTGAATAACATAGTTGTCTTAGGTTTGATAAAATTGTTACAGATAATGCTTCCCTTGATAAAATGGCATATATTAAGGGAGAGCCATGATAACAAGCTTGTGATACCTTTCAAGTTTAATCTAATCCAACTCTAGTTCTAATTTTATTCAATCCTCAATTTACTGTTAGGATCGTCACCACCACCAAATAAATTATCTTTCATATAAAATAAATTTTGCTAAAGATAATACTCGTTATTCATTTGCGGTTTTTTTTTTTTGTAAGAAGGTGCTAAATCACAAAATTTATTCTATAAATGAGAGTAAAAAAATGCTGGATCACAAAATCTACTCCATAAATGAGTGTCAGTTTATAATTAATGTGCCATTAAACATAAAATAAATACTGCTGTTGATTTCAATAATTTATTGCAAATGAATTACAC
Source organism: Arachis ipaensis (assembly GCF_000816755.2). Classification (NCBI taxonomy): domain Eukaryota; kingdom Viridiplantae; phylum Streptophyta; class Magnoliopsida; order Fabales; family Fabaceae; genus Arachis; species Arachis ipaensis. The sequence goes on from NC_029792.2 coordinate 15,069,851, forward strand.
TGGAATTCTAAAAATAAAATTTCTTTTAAATTGAACTGCATCCGATTGTTAATTTTATGAAAAAAATGGTGGACATTATAGATTTGACGGTGATCAGTTCCTCTGCTTCTGATCAGAAAGAATAATAATGGAGCTCATAAGAAGAGTGCAAAGATTGAGAACTCTCATTAAAAAAATCTTGAAAATCTAATTCCTCTTATCTATATCAGTCCTATCTCACTTAAATTTTTTGGTGGTGGTAAAGGATTGAAAATTGAGGTGGAGTGAAATTAAAATTAGAACTAAATTAAGTTAAATTAAAAAAATAATTTAATTTTTTAAATATATTTTAGGATTTAAATAATTTTATAAAAAATATATTTTTGTGATATAATATTAATAAAAAAATATATTATTGCACATCTTAATAATATGAGTCTTTTCTTCTCTTAAATTTTTTTATAATATAATACTACAAAAAAATGCATGCGTGACAGTAACAGCAACAGCTAGAGCTTTTTTTGAAAAAATATTAGTTTAGTGTCATTTCACAAATTGTAAAAGATTGTATTAGTCAATTTAATCTGCAAAAGCAAACTTCTCATAGGTTGATTTTGTCAATTCAAAACTTTTTCACAGACTGTAAAAAGCAAAAAAAAAAGTTAAAAAAACATTCTCACAATCTGCACAAATTCTAAAAATAAAAACTTTTTGTTCCTTATGAAAACAGAAAAATTTTCTGACTCGCACCATGCGAAAAAGTTAATAAAGGAACTCTATTTAGGAGTAGCAGTGTATATTTTATTTGCCAATACTCAATTTAATCCAATTCAATTAAGTCAGATAAAATTATTAATTCAATTCGTAACGAATAAAATAGAGTGCGATTAGAATTTTCGTGTGAATTGGATAGGGTGTAAGTTGAGTCTCAATCTTATTTGACCAACCCACACTCTTTATATGTATATATTATATACTTATATAAAAATATATTTCAAATGAATGTTAAATTAAGAACTTCTTACTAAATACAGGTAAAACTAAAATTAGAATATTCTCAATCTACAAATAAAATAGATCTAAACTTATATAAAAATTTTAGCACACAAATAAAATTAAAATTAAATTCAGATCTTATACTACTCTATCCATTGTCACATTCCGTTCTGCTTTTGAGAAGACTTGAAAAACAAATTCTCACAGCCTGCGAGAAAAACCACACCCCCAATGTGTTAGACATGATTTTATGATGCATGAAGTAATAAATTTTGGGGATAATAAGTAATAACTATTTCATTCTTCGAGTTTAAATTTTAAATATTTTAAATGCATTAGAAAGTGAATCACTTTATACCACTTGTTATGATATGTTTAGATATTATAAGATATTACTCGAGTGACAAGATTTTAGTGAACAATTAAAACTTAAAAGTCCACTCAAGTGTCCAAAAATTATTTATTATGATAAATCCCTTGCATAATTTAGGTAAGACACATGTGCTGTTATTTTATTTAATTAAATTTTCCCTATACGGCTATACCTAACATTTGAGGTAGATTTTTCCTTGAAAACTGCTTATCTCTATATAGAAGATGAAGATTTCTTATTTTATGAATCCAAAAGAAGCTAAGTTAGTTTAGAATAAGTGGATTAAGTTTTCAATTTTTATTGAGTTTTATCAGAAAAACTAGAAGTTTAAATAAAAAAGTCTTCTAGAAAAAAGTCTTCTATTTATTTTTTTAATTTATTAAATCCAATCAATTATAATAAATTAATTATATCAACTAATTAATTCAATCAATTATTTCCTAATTTATTTCTTTGAATTCAACAAATTAAATAAAATCAATTATACTAATTATTTGTATCAACTAACTAATTTGATTAATTCTTAAAAATATTTTTATTTTATTTATTTAAATACATGAATTATAACTGATTAGTTATTTAATTTTATTACGATAAATATCAAATTCTATTCCGAATATAAAAATATAAAATTTTATTTCTTCCATTTTTATTTTACCACTATAAAAGACTATATATGCTAGAAGAAAATATCATTTATTTACCAATTACTCTTGCATTAGATAGCTTTTACAACAATTCTTTTTCTTCCTATGAGGCGTCGTCGCAAGAAGGCAACTATCGTAGACACAAACTACCACACACTCTTCAACACCCATGCTCATCATTCAGAGCAATATATGATATGTTATCCATGAAGCATTTATAGACCATGGTGTTATCATGTATGCATAAATAAAAAAATTTCATAATTAAACTTAAGTCATTTACCTGTTTGTGTGGTATATTATAGTGTGAAATTACTTTCAATTTGTGTTGTGCAATGATATTATGGTTTAATTTAAGCTTTTGTTTTAGAACTGTGTTATGATTTTATCTCATTATTTTCTCTTAAATATCAAGTTGATGTATTTTTATTTATTATTATTGAAATGGATGTGATATAAAATTTGTAAAAAAAATAAAACTCTCACACTCAATTTATTTTATTGTAGTCTTTTATCTCTTCTATTTCTTTTTATTTTCTTCTTATTCATTTTATTTTCTTTTTAAATATCATATAATTTATTAAACTAATTAAAATTACTAAAATTTAATAATACAATTCTATTTTATATTTTTATAATGTAATACTACATACATTAATAGTAAAATGACATAGTAAATTTTCATGTTTTGATATTAAATATAAAATTAATACGTACAAAAGTTTTTAAGCTTTTAAATCAATACAAATTATTGTAAATAATACTTATTTATGGCATAAACAAAGAAATACAGAATCTTAAGTTTTGCATATAAAAAATTAAGAAGATGTTATATGTACAAATATAATTGCATAGTATTATTTTTTTTAATGGTGTAGACCAACAACTCTAATTTTATTTCATTGTCAAATTAAAAAAAAAAAGTCGTAATTTTAAAGGTAGTTATAATATATTTTTCTCTTATGTTAATCAAAGAATTTCAATAGTTATAAACTAAATCTAATAGAATGACTAAGAAGTGAGAACTACGATAAGTTAAACCCAGGTTCAAAATGTTGAAACGAAGGAAAGAAAATAGTGGATATATGATTAGAGAAAAATATATAATAACGAGAAATATACTAAAACTGGATTTTTCTTCCAACTAATAAAAGTGAGGTGTCAATTCCTCATGAATTCATTTTTTCTCTAAAATGAAATCACTATTTTCTGTTCTAAATTTATTTTAGAAAAATATCTTTATTATAATTATATTACAATTAAAATTTAAAAAGTCCAGTAATTTATCTTTCGACTGCACATGTATGTAGAATAACTTTTAAGAAGGAGTCACGTGTAGTAAATACGATCGATGATTGTAAAACTGTATACTAACATCGATATAATATTATTTCAGGTATATGTTTTGTAGGTATCAAAGAAAAGTGTTGAGTTATTTTTTAGTGGATTTAAATTATTTATTGTTTATTAGAGAATTTTGTGCATTAGAATTCTCTAATAATTTATTATTTATTTTGATATGTTCTTACTTGACAGTAAAATAACATATAAAAATTTGTTGGTGAATCTAAGTATAGTATATATGTTTGATTTATTGAAAAAAGTAAACTACTAAAATTAATTAATAACTATTTTAGAGTTAATACATTTAATACTAGATTATGAAAAAACAAACCATACATAATATGTTACATTTTTATTAATTAAATTATTATAATTTAAATTAATCTTAACAAAAAAATTTAAAATTATAATTTCAATAATCTTATCACATGCATGACACGGGCTATTACACTTGTTATTTTATATAGTGAAGTTGCAGACTTATGAACAAATTAGCAAAAACATATTTGATCAACCTTTGAATGACTTTGACCAATGATTTTTCTTCAAATTTCTATCACTGTAGCTGCAATCTACATCCAAAAAAAAAAAAAATCATTTTGAATTACTTCATATCCCTCCCTATATATAGAGAGAGCTTGAGCCAATAAAGTTGTCCATTCTCATTTCTCAATTCTCACCGATAAAACACCCTTGGGTCCTTTCCATCGTTTGTATTAGAAATTAATTAGAGTTTTGGATCCATTTCCAAATCACAAAACTAGTGAGTGACAATCATGTCTCTTGCTGCTGCTACAAATGATGATCAACATTTATCATATGATATAACACGACCTTGTGCAAATTTTCGACCCAGCATTTGGGGCGATTTGTTCCTTCAATATCACAATTCACATCCATTATTATTGGTATGCCATCTAATCATTTTATTATTTGTTTATATGACACTAACTTACCTTAATAATTACTATCTTTTAGGGAGTTTAGTGTTATTGATAAATTTATATTTTTATGTTTTGATTTAGTTTTTGTGTGTGGCAACTGGAAGTTTAGCAGATCTCTTGTAAAGTTAGGTGTTATTGTTTTTGATGGCTCAATTTATTTTGTTTCGTTGAATTCTTAAACTTTGCTCTTTCTTTGTACCCGTGGTTGAGTATATCACCTAAAAATAAATAAAAAAGTTTTTTTTTTTAACTGTGTTTTGAGTGTATTATATATTGTTACTTAAGTTAAACATTTTTGATGAGTTATTACTTAAAAATAATAAGAACAAAAAAACTAGTTCAATGTTTACATATCTTTATAAAACGGAGGAGAACAGATTTATGTTTCACCAAGACATCCCAACAATAAATCTTTGATTCTGATGACCAAACATAATAAATCTTTCACCAATTTGTAGTTTTATAAAAAAAATATGTGTTAATAAAAATGATTAAAAAATAAGTAAAGTATTGTTTTTATCCTTAACGTTTGGGGTAAGTCTTAAAGTTGTCTCTAACGTTTAAATCGTCCTATTTAAGTCCCTAACATTTTAAAATTGGCTCAATGTTATCCTGCCATTAGGGATCTATTAACAAAATTGACGGCAAGACAAAATTGAGACGATTTTGAAACGTTAAGGACTTAAATAGGACGAAAATGTTGGGGACAAAAACGATACATAGAAATAAATTTTAATTTTATCCTTCAATAATATCATCTTTTAACAGATTCCTAACAGTAGGACAACATTGAGCCCATTTTAAAACGTTAGGGACTTAAATAAGACGATTTAAACGTTAAAGACAATTTTAAAACTTACCCCAAATGTTAGGGATAAAAACAATACTTTACTTATTTTTTAATCATTTTTATTAATACATATTTTTTTATAGAACCTTATTTTTTATTTGATTTTATATTTTTTTACTATGTTTTTTAAATTAATATATATTTTATTTACTATTGTTAAAATTTATAATATAAGTTATTGATTTCAGTAGAAAAATTAATTAAATAAAAAAAGAGTATT
>NC_029792.2:15075245-15078407 GCF_000816755.2 Arachis ipaensis
TACAAGAAAAATATTAAAGAAGAATATTAAAAAGTTATAACCAAAAGAATATTAAATTTTAACACACAAATTTAAATTTTTTTAAAAAGAAATTATAATCAAAGAATGTTAAAATAATATAATTTTGAATGATATAAATTTGTCTTTTTTTTAATAGTTTTTGTCTAAACATAATTTTGAATAATATAATCCAAACGACATTTATTTTATTATAATCCATTTTGATACAAAATTACAAAATATAAATCATGTTAACACCAACTCACTTTTTATCAAAATTAAGTTTGTAAAATCAATTTTATAAAAAGTGACGCTTATAAACTTTAATCCAAATACATACTAAATTTAGTATTGCAACATGTTAAACAAGCCATAAGCTTTCATTAATTACACTTATTATTAGTTTATTAATAATTATTTTATTTGATAATCACTTTAATTAATTAAATAACTTTATTGGTTTGAAAAAAAATTCAAAATTACAAATTGGGATTTATTTGAATATTATTCTTTTAATTCGTAAAAAAAGTTTATCATAGTTTAATTAGTGGTTTGATTTAATTAACTAATTTATAAGGTTACAAAAATGGTAAATTCTAATATGACTATATTATGATGGTTATAGTAATTATGCAAGTTTTATTAAAATTAAAGTCATATTTTTTTATATTTTGGTATTTTTTTAAATAATACATTTTAAAAAACGTTATTTAACAATAAAAAAACATTACCTTACTTTTAGTCACACTTTTTAAAACACTGTAATTATAGTAATTACCGTAACATAATTATATCACAATGATTCTAAAAAAATAGTTAACATTAATTAAGATAACATAATTGAATTTCTCTAATTAAAATTAAACAACTCATAAAAAATATTCAATTCTCTAATAATTGAGGGTTGGTTAAAATTCACTTAATAAGACAAAATAAAAAAGAATCTTGTTTGGTACATAGTTGTCCACTTGGCCTCACATTTTTTACATTTGAAAATGGGCATCCAGTTAGGGGGCATTAACTCATCTGCCTTTGCATGAGTGAACCATATTGAGGATGGATCCTCTCAATTGTTAAAAAAAAATTGACAATGTAAAGTGTGATTTTTAACTCTTCATTGTTCTCTCTCTCATATTTATTGTTGGTCTCACTTATAAAATTAATGATAAGAGATCACACTTTACTCCTTCAATTGTAAAAAAAATGAGACCCTCTCTAAATTTTGCTCCTAGCATTTGGCATGACACTTTCCTGAAATATGTTGATTCCAAAATTTTTGTATGTTATTTAATTTTGTATATGCATATCCATATATGGTAAACAATGAGTATTGTTATATCTATATTATCGTGGTATATCTTTTTGAATTTTTGCACATATTCAAAATATGGATTAGTAGATCTGATACTTCTATGCAAGAGATTCAAAATAATGCTCCGGTAAGTGTAGTAGTAGTAGCAGTGTGTAAACTGTAAAGTGAATAAATGATTAGTTTTAAGTTTAACAAGAATAATAGTTATATGAGATCTCTAGTTATATAGAAGTTATTTAGGGTTGTTCATCGATCGGATCGTATCAGTAGATCTACGATAAATATCTATATCCGATCTGAAAATTGCGGATATGATCTGATCCACAGATTGATCAGATCGGATAGGATCCGATCTGCACCCTTTATGGATCGGATCGCAGATATCTATTCTACATTCACATATCCGATCCGCGGATAGATCCGCACAATAATAATTAAAAAAATATATATGTTTAGTATTATATTTACTTGTTTGTATGTTTTAGTTAGTAATTATTATTTATATATTGTATTATTTTATTTTTGTTATTTAAGAAAAGTTTGAGTACAAATATTTTAAGAATAAATAAGTTTAAAAGTGTGAAAGAAATATTTTTATTGAATTTTTTATATAAAAATATGATTAAAAAAAGAAGGTTCAATTATGCGGATATATCCGATATCCGATCCGATACTAAAAAACGCGGATATTTTATCTGATCCGATCCGATGAAAATTGTGCGGATCAGATCAAATTTTTGACCATATCTGATCCAATCCAATCCGCGTACACACCCCTAAAGTTATCTATAATTCTATATGGTAAAAAAAAAATCGAGTAGGCATGTGTGATATAGTCCAATAACAATTACAAAGTTTAATCAAGTTGACTAAACCCGATAAAAGTCATTCATATAAGGTGTACATAAATCACACGCTTCTTTTTCTTAGCATGTTTTTTCTTTATCGTCGTTCTTCTATTCTGCTATTATTGTTGTGTTTTTTCCCCCTCTTTTTCTTCATCTTTTTAGTGTTATTGCAATATTTTATATTTTTTTCTAATTTTTTTCTTATTTTTATTTTTTTTTAAAATAATGAAAATAAAAAAATTATGAGAAGATAAAACAAGAAAGAGAAGATGAAGAAAAAAACAAGATAATAAAGATGATAAAAAAGAAAAAGAGAAGAATTTTAAATTATACATAATTTATCAAAAAAATAACATTAAAACTTTTTAAACATTACATGAGAAATTTCTAAATTTTGACACCGAAATTTTTTAATAATAATACAAATTTTTTTTAACTAATTAAAAGTTATCAAAACAAAAATAATATTAAAATATTTCAACTGTCACACTAAAAATTTTTTCAACATATTTTCTTTTTTTTTCTTTCTCTTAACATGTTTTTCATTTTTTTTCGTATTTTGTTATCGATATAAAAAATTTTCTGTATTTTTTTATTTTTTTACTTCAAAAATAGAAGATTTTATCTAAACAAACTTATTTAAAAGTTAAATTATATACTCTTAACTTTCAAACAACAAATTTTCTTATAACATGGTGTGGACCACCGTTTGCATTGAAAATTAATTAGAGTTTTGGATCCGTTTCCAAATCACAAAACTAGTGAGTGACAATCATGTCTCTTGCTGCTACTACAAATGATGATCAATATTTATCATCTGATATAACACGACCTTGTACGAATTTTCAACCCAGCATTTGGGACGGTTTGTTCTTTCAATATGACAATTCACATCCATTATTGGTATGTCGTCTTTTTTTTTTTTTCTTATTAGTTGTCTTTTTTGTCACAGTTGTTTTCTCGTGTAAAGTTGTTAGTTAAAAATTATTAAAAAATTTATTT
>NC_029792.2:15078464-15083328 GCF_000816755.2 Arachis ipaensis
TATAAAATTATGAATATTAAGTTAAATACAATAACTTTGTGTTATTATTTCTCGAGCATACTCTTTTAGAGGAGTTTAATATTATATTCATAGGAATGATCGATTAATTTATGTTTTTACAAATTGATTTTTTAAACTGAGTTTTGAGTGTGTTATTAGTTACTCAAATTAAACACTTAACGTTTATATATATTTATAAAGCAGATTTATGTTTCACCAAGACATCCGAACAATAAATTTTTTATTCTAATTTATGTATGCAATTTGTAGTTTTAGTTTTACTTTGAAATACTTGTAATAGTTTTAGCCAAACAGGAAGTACCAGATGACAATACGGAGCAACAAGCTCAAAAGCTCAGAGAGGAAGTGAGGGTGCAGCTCTCTTCAGATAATGATATTTTACAAAAATTAAATATCATTGATTCAATTCAACGTTTAGATATATCTTATCATTTTGAACATGAAATTGAGAAAGCAATCAATCAAATCTACATTAACTTTACCAACAATAAGTTTATTATCCCAAAAGAAGGTGGAATTCACTTTCACGCATTACTCTTTCGTTTGCTCAGACAAAAAGGATATCAAATTTCATCAGGTATGTAATATTATAATCATATAGTGCTTTAATTTATTAGCAAACTTAGTAATTACTTTTAATTTGGTATTCACTCCTTATGTCCTTACTTTGATTTAAATGTATAAATTTGATTAGATAATATATAATAATAAACAAATTTTTTTAGTGTTAATTTATCAAACTAAACTAAGTATTTATGGAAGTCACATGTTAGAGATTCATGATAGTTAATATGTGTGAATAACAGATATATTTAACAAATTCAAGAACAGTGAAGGAAGGTTCAGAGAAATAATTTCTCAAGATGTTAAAGGAATATGGAGTTTGTATGAGGCTGCACAATTGAGTGTTCATGGAGAAGCTATATTAGAGGAAGCACATGATTTCACATACACTAAACTAAAGTCCTTCACCAATCAATTGAGTGAATCTGTTGCCGGGCAAATCGACCAGAGCTTAAAACAACCTCTTCACAAGGCAGTTCCAAGGATAGGGACAAGGTCATATATGTCTTTTTATGAAGAAGATCCTTCTCATAACAAATTTCTTTTAACTTTTGCAAAATTAGATTTCAACATGCTACAGAAATTGCATCAAACTGAAGTTGGTAATATCACCAAGTAAGTCCAATAACACTAACCAAAACACTTTACTGCTTACTATAATCCTATTAAATTTGGAAAATTTAATATGATTCTAGCATTAATTAGGCATATGAAAATATTTTAATATTTCGAGCTATTTTAAAATATTCTTGCAGGTGGTGGAAAAACGGTGAGTTTTCGATAAAGATCCCTTATGCAAGAGAAAGAGTGGTTGAAGCATATTTTTGGCCATTAGCCATATCCTGTGATCCAAAATATAGCACTGCAAGAATGTTGATGACCAAATTGGTTGTATGCATCTCTTTTCTTGATGATACTTATGATGCCTATGGCACACTCCAAGAACTTGAGCTCTTCACACAGGCAATCCAAAGGTTGATTTATTACATCTAAATATAATCTACATAATTAATTTATTGTAGCAATTCCTATATATTATTCAAACTCATGTATGTGTAGTTCGTTTACTATGCAATTTTTATCTATATAATTTTCCTTCTTTTTTATTTTTCCTCAGGTGGGATATTAGTCTCATTAAATCTCTTCCGGAATGCATGAAAGCCGTATTTAATACAATTTTAGAAATGTGGGATGAAATTGAGTCAATGACTTCAAAAGATGAAATTTCAGGTTTGGTGTTGCAACATATTAAACAAGAGGTAGCCCTCTAATTCCTTAATATTTTTTTTTTTAAAAAATATATTATGATTAATAACCTTAAAATAGTCAAATAATAATTATTTGGTTTATACATTCTACTTGCAGTTTTTTAACTTGGCACAATCCTACTTGGTTGAAGCAAAATGGTGTCATAGGGGCTATATTCCAACATATGATGAGTATAAGGTTAATGGAGCTATATCTTCTACATTGCCACTTCAGATCATAGCTTTTCTTGGTTTGGCAGGATTTGCAACAAAAGAAGTGTTTGATTGGATAATAATGAGTGATCCAAAAATTGTAAAAGCTGTGTCACTTATTGGCAGACTCATGGATGATATGGCCTCACATAAGGTATTTAATTTGTTTATTTTGACATAAATATATGCTTAATTGATACTGGAAATGTCTGAATTTTTTTTTTTTTATCAAAATTAACTTGCATGAACTTCAAACTTTTTTAGTTACTTTATAAATTGTAATTAACTGCTAAATGGATGTCTTCATATATATAGGTAGCGATTTTATTCCAACTATTTCTTTTTTTTTTTTTGTTTATTTAGTGATGATAATATTGGGAAGACATTAAAATTGAACTTAATTTTACTCCTTTCTCCTTCTAAATAATTCCTATAATTTATTTAAAAATTTAACTAGTTTATGACTTTTAAGGTTTTAACAAATGACCAAGTAGATAATTCCCATTGATATTTGACATAATCGTAATAATTATTGAAAAATATTATTTGTTTAATTTATTTTCTTGTATTAGTAATAACATGGATTATTATCATTATCTGTGTATATATATAGAATTAATCAACAATGAGTTATAACTCAAATGACATAGTCTCCCCATACTCAATTAAGAGGTTGCGGGTTCGAGTCTCCTATCTTTGATAAATATATATATATATATATAGAGAGAGAATTAATCAAGTCAAATTTATTCTGAAATATATATGTAAAAGATCTTCAGGTAATATTAGGACTAGTAAGTTCCAAAAAAAAAAATCAAAATCATTTATATTAATTAAAATTAAAGCACTAATGGCAAGGAAATAACTTTTGAAGATGTACATATATAACTATGGAAGGGTAAAAGTTATTTCTACTCTTTTCACCTTGTCTAATGATGTTTTGGATTTGGTTTATTTATAGTTTGAGCAGCAAAGAGAACATGTTGCTTCTGCAATTGAATGCTGCATGAAACAATACGATCTTTCTCAAGAAGAGGCCAACAAACTCATTCTAAAGGAGATCAGAGATTATTGGAAGGATATAAACGAAGAATGTCTTAAATCAAATAATATCCCAAGACCCGTGCTTGATTCTGTTCTTAATTTTGCTCGTATAACTGAGTTTACATACTCAAACTTTGAGGATAAATACACAAACATTGAACTGCTAAGAGAATATGTTGTTGCACTACTTTTGGATCCAATTGTCTTCTAATAACAATTATATTGTATTAAAAAAATATGGAATTATGGGTAGAGTTGCTGTGCAACTATATATAGATATCCTAAGTTGATGTATTATGCTTGATAAGTATCATTTGCTCTATGGTTTTATCCCTTATGGCAATATCGAATGGGATTTAATTATGGATCCTCTGATAATTTATTATTTCTTCCCACTTTAATTTGGGTCAAGCTTGTAATAAATGATCTAAAATTAGAAATTGTGAAAGTCAGATGGTCCTTTGATGACTCTTTTTTATACGAAAAAGTTTACTAACCAAAAAATTTCAGCCATAATTAGTCAAAACTTTTTATAATATACTTCATTTACATCATTTAATAACAGTTTTATTTTTTAACCCACTCTCTTATCATTCTAGTTATCATTTCACTTATCATATTCTTATCAACTCCACTTATTAATAATAATTATAATATTATATCCCTTACTATTAGGCATTCTTGTAATTAATACTTAATATTCTCTTTTATAATTTAATTTTTATATTTAAGAATAAAATAAAATGATTATATGACATTAATTGTCCTAAGACACACGTAATAGCATATATAGTTTTTCTAGTATATTCATATAAAGATTAATAATAATAATTAATAACGGTTATGATTTATCATTGTAATTGATTCTTGCTTTATTCTTTCGCCTAATAGAAATACGATAATATCACATAAATTCAATAATTGTAATTGATTATTATCATACACGCTTTTTTATTTTATTATTATTATCATTATCGTTTTTTATTGTAATTAATTTTCTATTTTTGTTAAGTCATTTATCATCATTCAATAGAGAGATACAAAATCTGCTACCCTAATATGATTTTGTTTCCGTTAATTCAATTATTTTCATTCAAAATTCACAATTCTAATACTATTGCAAGCACAATTAGAATATGTCAAGGAATTTTATAAGAAATCATCTTTATCATTACAAATAGTATGGCATTTGAATTCGACCTTAATACGGTACCTATGGTAGAAAGTGTTGAAGAATTTGAACAACAGATGGACTCACCCAACAAGGTTATTGCCAGTCAATCAATTTTCGAAAATATGAAAAATTACACTAGTTTTGATGAGGTATGATAATAAACTGTTTTATTTTTTGTATGTGTTTTTATGTGCATTTATAATTATATTATACTAACTAAGTTCATACACATAACATTCATAGGTTTATATACATAACATCCATAATTACATACAACTAACATTAGATATTAGATATTACATCCATACACATATCATTTTCTAGTTATTGCATAAGTAATTATAAAATTAACACAGATGTTTTTAAATTTTATCATAATTGAATTTAAAAAAACATATCATTCTTAAATTAATTTATTCAATTGATAAATTTACTCATAACATTCATAGATTCATACACATAACATCCATTATTTCATGTTAATAACATCCATAATTTGTACTCATAATATTCATAATTTCATACCTATATGATGTCTATAATTAATAAATTTTTATAATTAATATTATCAAATTTTAAACTATACGTCTTATTATATTTT